>NC_066892.1:27721664-27841664 GCF_022985175.1 Labeo rohita
CCAGAAGACCATTAAATCCCTGTTGGACGTCAAGATGATCAGCCACGATTCGCAGAAAGTAAGTCTGAGATCTGTGCGGCCGCAGTGGCTTGATTTCTAATCAAACTGTTAATTGATTTATTATAACTAGACACTATCTCCTTTCCTCCAGGAGGAAATCGAAGCCGAATCTACGTTTTCCCTAATTATGAGTTTCACCAGTAAAAGAACAAAGTTCAAGATCACAACATCAATGCAGAAGGACACGCCACAGGTACAGAGTCTCGATATGGCAAACAATTTGACCGATTTTAAGATAATCCCATTATATTTTTACTCATATCAACTCTGTGATGTCATTTGTGTGTGTCAGGAGCTGGAACAGACGAGGAGTGCCGTGGATGAAGACAGGAAAATGTATTTACAGGCTGCTATAGTGAGGATTATGAAAGCCAGGAAAGTCTTGAGACACAACGCCCTCATACAGGAGGTGAGATGACAGATTCTCGTCTGCTAGTGCTTCAGCCTTTCAGTTTAAAATCTTAATCTGAGGCTTCAGACGCCAAAGCGAGCGTTCAGGAGGTGAGGTGTGCAGTAGTGTGTGGTATCTGACGCAGGGGTCACAAATAATCAAATGTGGAGAACACCAGGAAACAAATTCCAGCCCTTGCAGATAAGAGAGCTGAAATGTCAGGAATGAGAGACTTTGACATAGACTGCTGTCAGAACACGTCTGAGGACCAGACGGCCCGCCAACACGGGCTGTTACACAAGAACACTGTAATGTATACTGTTTTTAATGCACACACACATTTGGCACTGAACTCACTGTTTTTCCCCTAATCACAGACAAGCTCAACACTGTCTCCGCTGAACAGTGAATAAAGAGGAAATGGTGCACATGGGTGATTCTGTAACTGGGGAAGTTTTATAATCTGGTTAGCGTCTGGGTCATATTTTACACCAAAATCAGAAGAAAATATATTTTTTGCTTACATTTACATTTAGTCATGTAGTAGATATTTGTATCCGAAGCGACTTACAAATGAGGACAATGGAAGCAATCAAAATTAACATTGCTCAAAAAGAGCAATGATATGTAAGTGCCTAAGTTAGCCTAAATTGGCAAGTTTTTTTTTTTATTATTATATAATAAATAAAAAGAAAACAGAATAGAAAAAGAATAGAGCAAGCCAGTGTTAGAGGCTTTTTTTGTTAATTGTATAATAAATAAAAATAAAACAGAACACAAAAAGAATAGAGAACAGAGCTCTACACTTGTGCTTAAATATTTTGTTTTTACCTTTGTAATGGCATTTTTCTAACTTTATTAAAAGTATGCCATCTATTATAAAAAAAAAAAAAAAAAAAAAAAAAAATATATATATATATTTATATATATATATATATAAATAAAAAATATAAACTAAAAATAAAAAATATATAACATATAAATATATATACATATATATATATATATATATGTGTATATATATATATATATATATATATATATATATATATATATATATATATATATATATATATATATATTATAAGCTTTTGAAATTTTCTAATTAAAACAACAAAATAAGAGCAAGTAGAATAAGGTACCAATCAAATGAAATCAGTATTAATAAAATTAATTTGTACTACAGAGGTGGCAGAGAAGAACACGAAAGTGGCTTGTAGGTGTATTTTCATGGTTAATAAGGCTCAGAGGTTGCATGAGTGCAATCAAATTCATAAATTCAAGTTGAGATGAATGTTTTAAATATACAATTTTAAATATAGAAATATTAAATGATCTAAATAACTAAAAAGATACTTTAAAATGAAACTAAAACTGCCAGTAGTTGGCGGCAAGTCACTTATTTAATTACTGAATCATTCATTCATTTGATTCATTCGAATAGCTGATTCATTCAGGAATAATGCAAATGACTGTCTTTATGAATGGGAAATTGAATCATTGACTCACTAAATTCGTTAAAAATGCACATTCATTCATAAACGAAACACCGCTGTGTTTGAATGGAGATGCGCAGATGGAGATGGAGATGCTCAGTATTTTTGATGAAGAAATGGAGCAAAATCAGGCAATAGTGTTATAGTCAGACAATGTAAGTCACTTAATATTAACTTTGTTTATTTAACTGTTGTATTAAATCAGTATCTTTTTTAAGAAAACAAGTAGTTAGTAAATGAATAGAGTGCATGTCTTTTTTCCCTGAAAAAATGTGTGAAAGAAATTTCAATACAATAGAAATAGTATTAAATATGATTGTTTCTGAGCAGATTTCGTTAAAATACAGGAAAATTAAGTTTATTTAAATTAAATTGAATTAAATCGAGCTCAGGAAAAACTGCAGTGATGCTTATTTGCAAATGTATTTTAGAGTTAATATTGATTTATCTTTATTACTACTGTTATAGATTTAGTTTTATATTTTTAAAAATAATTTTATATCACAATAATGAGACTTTATGGGTTTATTTTGCTTAAAACAAAGTCACATTGCAATTAAATAAATAAACACATAAATTAAAACTAAAATTAAAATTATACAGTATATATCTGAATGACTCTAAAATACACTTCTTCATTATTATATATATATTTTAACAATTTTCCTGAGATTGATGCAACTATGTTCATAGTTTAATTTTTCATTAAAAAAACAAATTTTACATCCAATTTTTTTCTTACTCTGTTTAATCCTGTTTAGTATCATGACTGTACATTGTCAGTATCTGCAGCCAAAAATATTTTGGTAAATACCAATGTACCGATTACTTGTTTAACTATATGGGGAAAATACAGTTCATCATATAGCTACAGCTGTTGACATGAATGTTATCATAATCTGAAAATTAGTTTGCATTGTTGTAATGACAAACAATATATACTCTCTTAATGAAGTTGATACCATTTCCTGTCTAATATTCTACAAGTTTTTAAAAATTATTTTTGTTCCTCCATGTGCTCAACTAAATACAGAAGCTAGTTTCCACCATGGCACAAAAAAATGTAATTGTGACATTTTATCTCTCGGAATTAGACTTTTTTTTTGTAGAACTGCAAGATACAAAGATTACCTTATATTTTTAATTCTGTTTTGGAAAATAAACCTCAATAAATAAATAAAAAGACTTTTTCACAATTTTGACTTTCTTAGGATTGTGAGATTAAAAAGTCACATTTACCTTTTTTTTTTTTTTTAAAACAGCCTGAAACAGGGTTTCATAACTAAATGTACAGTATTACTGTATGCAAAACCACAAGTAATTTGATCAAAATATATTGATCAGATTAGTCGAAGCTGTGGTAGTGACATAAAACATTTATTCATTTACTCAGCTGTTAATGAAAGGACAAACGCAGGTGTGAATCAGGAAATGGATTTGATTAGGGGCTGTGAATTTCTGCTGGTGCTTCAGCTCTTCCTGCAGCTGTCCAATGTTTATGTGACTGTGTGTGGATTTCGGTGTTAGTCCATGTGGTTCTCATTGCTTTGGAACAAACAGCTTCAATCACAAACACATATTCAGCCAGAAAACAGCTCATAATAATGGCAGCACTCAAACCTTCAGTTTTTTGGTTTGTTAAATAACAGTATTTCCTGTCGTTCAGCATTTATTTATTCATTATTATTTATATTGCAAATCAAGAACACAGTGATGCAGTCAAGGCAGGTTTTCCTTGCTTTTTATCTTGCAGGAAATCTTACTGTGGAAATATGGATTACAAAATCTGCAACTGTAATCTGTTCACAAGCTTTGCTGGAAAAGTCAAATCTTTCATTTCTGGGTCAGTTGTGACAAGACAGTTCTTATCAATTCTCAAGAACGTCCTTGTAAACCAGAGATTATTACTGAGTTTATAATCACACGCTGAAAGCATGACAGCAGAACACATATCTGAATGTAAGGTTATGATCAGGATATTAACATACTGCAAAGTGTATATGCTACATTTATGCTACTTATTTTGAAAAAAATAATTAAGTCCCGAGATGGGTTCCGGGGGTCTGTGAAAAATAAAATACATTTAATTTAATTTAAAAATACATTAACATTTACAGAATGTGACATTACTGTTTCTTTTTAATCATGCAGTTGATTGCATATTTTATTCATTTTTTGTTTTTATTTTTCACAGTATAAATCAGCATCCAGGACTGGAACTGTCCATTTCAGTAAACGTAGTAATACAGAAATTGTCATATTGTATAGTAATGATATTATGATGTTTAAATGTTTTTAAAGGAGAAGTTCACAAATAATTTACTCACCCCCTTGTCGTCCAAGATGTTCATGTCTTTCTGTCTTCAGTCGTGAAGAAATTATGGTTTTTGAGGAAAGCATTTCAGGATTTTTCTCCATATAATGGACTTCATTGGTGCCCCGATTTTGAACTTCCAAAATGTAGTTTAAATGCGGGGCTCTAAACGATCCCAGCCGAGGAAGAAGGGTTTTTTTTTTTTTTATACTTCTTAAGCACAAAAGCTCATGTAGCACAGGGTCTGGGATGCGCGTTCACGTACTATTGAATCAGGTCGAAAGGTCACGCAGAACATAGGCGGAACTACAGACCCAGTGTTTACAAAGAGAAGGCGCAAAGACTAAGAAAGTGCAAGTAAGTTTCTAAACGCTGTTTACAAACAAAAATGTACAACGATGTCCGCCACTCAAGTTGTAGGAGAAAATAAGATGGAGTTTTTCGCAATACTCAGTACACAGACGATGAACTTAGATGTGATTCGTAGCAGTGATGGGAAGTTCGGATCATTTTACCGACTCGAACCTTTGAGTCTTGTTCAGCAAAATGGACGAATCTTTTTTTCGAGTCATTTCGTTCATTTTAGCAAAATCTAATTAAAATGTTACGTGTTACTTCCCTAACACATCTACTGCTTACACAAACGCTGATCACACTACAAACAAGACAAAACTATAATGCTATAAGAAACAGAAAAGATAAATTCATTGTTTACCTGGGTCTTTAGTCTATGATTAGCTCACCTCACCTCTTATCTGACAAGTTTTCGGGTTTGAGTCGTTCGTTCATCATGTGACAGCCCCATAAGATGAACGAACAACTCGAAAAACCCGAAGACTCGAAACAGGTGAACTAATTCCAGTACGAGACGACTCGTTTTCGAATCACATTAAGGATCCGTTCAAAATGAATGAATCATTCAAGAACGACTCTTTACTAATTTGTAGCATCGTGGACGCACATCCCAGAGCCTGTGCTACACAAGCTTTTGTGCTTAAAAAGTATACAGATTTTTATTTTTTGAAAGAAATGACCACTCGTTTCGCTAGATAAGGCTCTTCTTCCTCAGCTGGGATCGTTTAGAGCCCTTTGAAGCTGCATTTAAACTACATTTTGGAAGTTCAAAATTCGGGGCACCAGTGAAGTCCATTATATGGAGAAAAATCCTAAAATGTTTTCCTCAAAAAACATAATTTCTTTATGATTGAAGACAGAAAGATATGAACATCTTGGATGAAAAGGGGGTGAGTAAATTGTAAAAAATTGTAAATTGTAAAGATTTGTAAATTGTTTTTCTGGAAGTGGAGTTCTCCTTTAATGAAGTCTCTTCTGCTCACCAAGTCTGAATTTTTATCATTATTACTCCAGTGTTCTAACATGCATTTTATACTGCAAAAATGAAAACAGCAATATGATTGTGTGCTGTTCTGAATACAAGCAGCCTAATTTTGTTCGTTTGTGCTTATTCTTTCAGGTAATCAACCAATCCAAAGCGAGATTCAACCCGAGTATCAGCATGATCAAGAAGTGCATTGAGGTTCTTATCGACAAGCAGTACATCGAGCGAAGCCAGAGCTCTGCGGACGAATACAGCTATGTCGCATAGAAACATATTAATTTAAAGAAAGAAAAATAAACAAAAAGCGCCGTTAAGCGTGAACGGTAAACATGTCTTTTATTTCCGGCTCTGGCTGGCTCCGGCACTCAACATCGGATCGAATCGGGACTCTGTGCCTCCATGTTTGTTAAAAAAGGGCCTCCGAGTAGCTGGACAGTCATCAAAAGCACCCTGTCTCTCCACACCCCCATCCTGACCCCTTCTGATTTTATGCTGTTTACATCACCAGTGCCACGCCCAGTGCGTCTATGAAAAAAGAAAATGCCTATAGCTACTCGAGCGTAAAAGGATAATACATTTTTAAGACGTAATCGTACAAGAGAAAGCGAACGAATGAAATGCATCACATAGAGCAAAACAAATGAAATGTTTGAGAAACGGCCGAAAAAAAACAACCATGCTTTCTTTTCTCACGTTGCAGTTGTTGTGTGTATTCTTTTTTAATGTATCAAAGTCAAAGAACTATTGTAATAAAACCGGTATACTGATAATTGCATTTACTTTCAAGATATAAAAAACAAATATGAGGTGACAAACATGATTCTGCTGCTTGTCAAATAAACAAATAAAAAACACACTTTTTTTGTAAATGTTTTAAGAATGGCTTCATCATCAGTAATTTATTAAAGGTGAACCAATTTGTTTTTAACAGTGCATTCAAACCATGTCGGAAAGATGTTTATGAGCAGTACTGAGTAGATTACTTATGCATTGCAGTCAGTTACTGATTACTAATTACATGATGAAAATTGTAGCCAGTAATGTAATCTACTTTAGATTACTCGTTTTTATGTATTCTGACTATTTTTGGATTACTTTTGACCTAACTTGATTACAGATTTGAATGGGATTATTGTTACAAAAAAAAAACAAAGAGAAATAAAATATATTTAATTCTTTGTCATCAACATCATGAAATGCATTAAACATTACTCCAGGCTTTCCTAAACTATGGTAAATGAAAGAACTGCAAGGGTTTTATGAGCTGTCAAAAAGCCAATAATTAAGTCAAGGTCAAAAGTTTACATACACCTTGCAGAATCTGCAAAATGTTAATTATTTTTACCAAAATAAGAGGGATCATACAAAATGTGTGTTTTTTTTTTTACTGACCTGAATAAGATATTTCACATAAAAAACATTTATATTATAGTCTACAAGACAAAATAATAGTTGAATTTATAAAAATAACCTTGTTCACATAAGTTTACATATGATTGATTCTTAAGACTGTGTTCTTACCTGAATGATCCACAGCTGTTTTTTTTTTTTTTGTGATAGTTGTTCACGAGTCCCACAAATTCTTTGGTTTTTCAACATTTTTGTGTATTTTATTTTGTGAACCTTTTGAACAGAATGAAGATCCGTACATTTATCTTATTTTGCCTAAATACATTTTTTTATTTAGTACTGCCCTTCAGAAGCTACAGAAGATACTTACATGTTTCCCAGAAGACAAAATAAATTCAATTTACCCTGAACTTCAAATTCCAAAAGTTTTCACCCCCGGCTCTTAATGCATTGTGTTTCCTTCTGGAGCATCAGTGAGTGTTTGAACCTTCTGTAATAGTTGCATATGAGTCCCTCAGTTGTCCTCAGTGTGAAAAGATGCATCTCAAGATCATACAGTCATTATTGGAAAGAGTTCAAATACACAAACATGCTGAAAACTGAAGAATTTGTGGGACCTGAAGGATTTTTCTGAAGATCAGCGGGCAGTTTAACTGTTCAGGACAAACAAGGGACTCATGAACAACTATCACTAAACTAAAAAAACAGCTGTGGATCATTCAGGTAACAAAAGTATTCAGAATCAAGCATATGTAGCATATATTTTTATAAATTCAGCTATTATTTTCTCTTGTGGGCTATATGTAAACATCTTTTATGTGAAATATCTTATTCAGGTCAGTACTGAATTAAAAAATAACATGCATTTTGTATAATCCCTCTTATTTTGGTCAAATAATTTACATTTTGCAGATTCTGCAAGGTGTATGTAAACTTTTGACCTCAACTGTATATCTACAGTATTTTCTCTCTCTCTCTCTCTCTCTCTCTCTCTAAATATTTAATTTTATTTGTTTACCTGCATGTCAATGTAACCATTACCAACATCAGAGAATGTGTTATTAAAGTATTGAAATATTAACCTTTTTTTAAAGTAGATAATTTAGTATTTAGCTTTCACTAACAAATTTGGGAATCCCTGCATCACATGAACCATTATACTTTGGCAGGTTTAGTAACTTGCAAAATTATTTGTTTCATACATGATATAACTTACTGAGAGGTGCTTTTGTCATCAAATTCAGAAGGATGGATCACAAATGAATTTATATTTACAAGGCCATTCTATATTGTGAATATTTAAAGCTAAATGATATGACAGTAGAATTTATAAAAAAAAAAAATTGAGAAAAAAAAAAAACAATTAGGGAGATCCTAAACAGCAAATTGTGAACAATTTATGATCATGTAATCTATAAAAAAGTAACTGTGATCTAATTACAAGTACTCAATTTTTGTAATCAAGATTATATGTAATCAGATACTAACCAGCACTGTTTATGAGTCATATTTAGAAGTGGGAATCTCTGGATTTTCTTTGAGCCCTACTTTCTGAGTTGGAGGCATGTCTGAGAAAATATGATGGATGCAGCAGATGCAGCATCTTTACTGGTGCCAAATCTCTTGAAATAAGGCTTTTTTTATTTTATTTGCATTAAATATAGCAAAGATAGTAATTTACAGTTACAATTCATAACAATTCAATTTACAGCACCTTCATTATTTGTATTAAAACATAGAAAAGCAAAAACACGCGTAATGTACATTTAAAAAAAAGAACTGATGTTATTTCTTTTGTAGAAAAGTTACATCAAGATCTTACTCCAGTCAAAGTGATTTTAATTCACCTGAAGTCATGACTACGAAGTCATAAATACAAACTTTCCATGAGGACCTGAATGCATCAGAATACACCTAGAGGACAAATATGATTGCAGTAGCTAGTCGTTAATCATCTGTCAGTGAATATGTCAAAATAGTGATCAAAGACTACAGATTCTGGCCTGTGATCAGAAGAAGCTTTTAGGATTCTTAAAATCTCTCTGAGCCAAATCGTGACGAAAGTCATAAAGTGTGCACACGCCTTTGTTAAAAAAGACACCATTACATTCTATATGATTATGGATGCAGGACTTGACTCCCCTCATACCATAATTGTCTGTTATATGGTCTTGGTGAATGTTATACTTTAGGAGTAACTTTTTTACTATGGACCTAGTGCACCAAGGACTGCAGGTTTCTGTGGGTTGTGCTATATTGGGATTCTTTGTGAGCAAATCTCAGTCAGCAGCAGCTCCTCCTAACTGAGGATTCGCTCCTAATAAGACCCATATGGAGGATCCTGACCAAATCAACATGTCTACAGTATGTGTGTGTCATCAGCAAAACATCTCTGTACAATATACATCATCTTACGTAAGCCTGACATTTTGCAGATTCACAGATGTCGAGTCACTGGATGCTGCAGAATGTAATAAATCTTCATTACAAGTGAAAAGCACACACTTGAAGACAAAGCCGCCTCTTCTACCACAAGGGGGCGATATGCATTATAAAAAGGAGACATGAGAAAGGAGTTTTGTTGTTTTAAATAAGAATAACAAAGCTTCTATTGCAATGCAGAGTAGAATCTCTGTCTAAGGAAAAACATCTCTCAATGATGCACTGTCTGAACATTGAGCATATATCTAAAAACATGGTTTGATGCTTCGTTACGCGTCTAGACAGACACAATCCAGCAGAAATCCATCAGTCCAGGTGTTTGTCTCCATGGAAACAACTACCACATTTGTTTTATGTCATTTGCTGTCCTTCTACTTAAATTAAGGCTGTAAACAAATAACAATTTGACCTAAGCACATTCTCTCTGTATTTCTCTTGCTCGCATGATTAACAGCATTAGAAAAATGCAACCTATTTTTTAAATAAATGAATTTTTTAAGTTCCTTGTTTTGACACTGTAAAAACTTTTTTGTAACAGCCAACGGACCACAGTGTTTTAAAAAAACTTTTGAACTAGTATAAAAGGCATGATATCTCTAGCAAACAAGTGCTTCTTATCTGTCGAGCGTCTTCACTGGAAATAAATAAACATTGTCTTTGCTGAAAGATTTCGTGAGAAAGGTTTCATGAGAATGAAAAGATAATGAATAAGTCCTACTACGTTCATAGCGAATTTCGGAAAAGTGGCGAAAGTCTGACACGTAAGCAGTTTTTTGAAACACGATAGCTGGTTTGTTACTGGCTCAAGGTGGTTCAGCTCTAACCAGCATGATCAAGATCTACCACAAACTGGAAGCCTTCATATCCATCATATAGACTAGCTGATGTTCATAAATGACTGGAATGGTCGAGCTAGAAACCACGTAAAACCAGCAATATCAGATTGGTAACTCATGCCAAAGCCACACATAATCTCAGCTACAATCAAAAAGCAAATGTCCAGACTACAAGACAAGCTTAAACAGGATGTAGACCATCATAAATAAGCAAACCGTTATAACATTATTAATTGACCATGCAATCGTCATAAACAACCATAATGTAAGTTTTTGTGGGCAGTTTGTATTTTTACTAGTATATTCTTCACAGAGATACGGGTACATCTCATTTACTTGTTGATCTTCCATGGTAAAGCTTTATTCATATATAATATGTCAAATTTATTTGTGTTGTTTAAACTGATGGCCCGTTTTTGCCCTCTCACCCTACTAACAATTGGATTAACTCCTTAAGTGTCACTTGGCGCTATTATTTTAGTAATCATCATAAATTATATCATTTGAAAGCTTAAATCTCAAAATTCATCATGTGAAAACAGAACTAAAATTAAAAATAAACAAAAAATTTTGACATTGGACATTGTCGTTGTCATATGTGACCCTGGACCACAAAACCAGTCTTAAGTCACTGGGGTATATTTGCAGCAATAGCCAAAAATACATTGTATGGGTCAAAATTATAGATTTTTCTTTTATGCCAAAAATCATCAGGAAATTAGGTAAACATCACGTTCCATGAAGATATTTTGTAAATTTCCTACTGTAAATATATCAAAACCTAATTTTTGATTAGTAATATGCATTGCAAAGAACTTAATTTGGGAAACTTTAAAGGCAACTTTCTCAATATTTAGATTTTTTTGCACCCTCAGATTCCATATACTGAAATAGTTGTTCTATCCTAACAAACCATACATCGATGGAAAGCTTATTTATTCAGCTTTCAGATGATGTATAAAGCTCAATTTCGAAAAATTGACACTTATGGCTGGTTTTGTGGTCCAGGGTCACATATATTGTCATGTATATCGTTGGAAAGGTCAGAGTCTCAAGATTCCATATTTTGTAATAGAAGTAATACTGACATAGAAATTTAGACATTTGTGACAGAAAAATTAATTGGAGTTTGGATGGCACCCAAAGGCTGTTTTGTGGTATAACTCCCTAAATAAAATCTCACGGGAACCTACGTTTTTTAATATCAGCTTCAAATTTGGAACATAACTTTTTTAGACATAAGGCTTTCAATTTATAGCAATTTTGATGCTTTTTGATGAAATGATTCTACTTATGCAATCTTATTAAAGAGTCCAACCTTAGGTCTGTATTTCAAAGCGTTCATAAAAATTACCAATTTAAGTTTGGATAGTGCACTTTCACATCCATGTTCAGAAAGGGGGAGGTGACACTTAAATTAAAGCACATACACTTAAAAACAAGGTTCCAAAAAGATGTTTTTGGAGCACAGTGATGCCATATAGAAGAACAATTTTGGTTCCACATAAAACTTTTTAGAGAACAGTTTTAAAAAAAAAAACATTTTTTTTAGTTTAAAGAACATTTAAAATCTAAATCGACTTTTTCTACACTAAAGAACCTTTTGCATGCTTGAAATGTTCCATGCACTCTTAAAAATAAAGGTTTCTTATTGGCATGATGGTTCCACGAAGAACCTTAAACATCCATGGAATCTTTCAAATGCGTAAAAGCTTCTATAGATTTTTCAAAACGGTTCTTTTAAGAATTGTTCACTGAAAGGTTCTTTAGGGAACCAAAAATGGTTCTTCTATCTATGGCATCACCGCAAAACCGCTCCTTTATTTTGGAGACTTTATTTTTAAGAGTGTAGATGTTAAAGGTTCTTCATGGAACCATCAATACCAATGAGAAACCTTTAATGTTAAGTACTATATAATTGAACAAATAGCCTATGAATGCTAGTAAGTACTAGAATAGCACCTGAAGGATACTAGCAATAACCTTAAACAGACAGTCGCCCATGCCGGAACAGACAGGAGGAATACGCGTTGAAACGGCTGCGTGAGTCAGTTGTGAGTCGCGGAGAGCTGCGAAAGAGCGTGTGGGAAGCCCAACCCACGGTCACTTCACCCGCGACGCACGCCGAGACGAGCAACACACCGAACAGGTGGTCCAGTCCCACCTGAGGAGCACAATATGAGGATTTATCCTGCTTTTTACCTGTACGGATACAATGTTGCCGTGGCTTACTGATTTTTCCTGAAGAGTTCAACACTTAACGCGCTTCCCTGTGCGGAGTCTCTGGGAATATCGGGCGAATATGAAAGTGACAGTGTGTTTTGGAAGGACCCGGGTGGTCGTTCCCTGTGGGGATGGGAATATCAAAATACACAGTCTTATTCAGCAAGCGACAATGAGATATAAAAAAGCCATAGCTAAGGTAAGTCGACTGTTTTTTTTTGTTTGTTTGAGGAAAAATAGCGTGTCAACTCCTCTGCTGCTCTCAACATGGCGCTTTTTCTGGAGAAAGAAGGAAAGAAGGATAGATAAGAACAGGGAAGAGACCGCTGGTGTTCCAGAACGCTCCGACGGAGGTGTTTGTTTGTAGATTTGTTACATTTGTGTTTGTTACGTCACAACGGGTTGTTTGTTAAATTGTTGCAACTTCGGCGCGCTTGTGCGTCCGGGTTCAAACTCTGTTTAAGAGGACAAGTCGGCTGTTATAACGCTCATATGTTACAGTAAAATGCATTACAGTGTAATCTTCAAGTAAACAGGGAGTGTGGGAAGAACTTTAGAGGCACGGATGGAGGGCGAGGACTAGAAACTTCCTAGGAAATCAGCTTGAGCTGAAGCCTGGATCCACACATGCAACCTACTCAGTGTTTCTCACACATTATTTGACTGTTTAGCCTGCTCTTAAACATTCGGGATGAATGGTGCTTTCTATACCTTTGGTTCTAACGTTATTATGAGTTGTGGGCTCAGTCGTTATGTTGTTGAATTTCTATACTGATTATAAATATAGCTCCTTGTTGAGAATTCCAGTTGTGAAGCTGATCATAAGCTAACCAACCTGACCACATTAAACGGACTGGTAAAAACAGCTGTTACCTGGTTTGTGGGAGGTCTAAGATTGCTTATCATTAGCTGGTACACCAACTACCATGTTATAAAACACAGCTACCATATTTAAACTTGATAGTTCGATTGTTTGCAAGACATTGTGATGTGCAGTTTATGAACGTACTGTTTTTTTGATGTTGTTAAAACTGTAAAACTATTTCAGTCCTTATCTTGTAAATGGAAATGTAATGGAAATTCATTGGTCGGAAAGCCATTAGACACTCAGACAAAGAACTTGAACAGTTACCAAGTGTTTTCTCAATGGTGGTCATAAAAGTGAAGTCAAACTCTTTGCCACTGAGAGTTGGCAGCTGTGCCCTGCTTGTAGTATGAATGTGTAGTTGTTGATTTTTAATTCCTAAACTGGATCAATTAACTTACAGATCTGCTTTCTGTTCTCCACTTGATTCAAGATTTGGAGTAAGAACTTAGATATGTGACCTTGGACCACAAAACCAGTCATAAGTGTCATTTTTTCGAAATTGAGCTTTATGCATCATCTGAAATCTGAATAAATAAGCTTTCCATCAATGTATGGTGTGTTAGGATAGAAAAGTTGGCCGAGATACAACTACTTCAGTATATGGAATCTTAAAATATTGAGAAAATCGCCTTTAAAGTTTTCCAAATTCTTTGCAATGCATATTACTAAACCACAATTAAGTTTTGATATAAATCTATAATTTTGACCCATACAATGTATTTTTGGCTATTGCTACAAATATACCCCAGCGACTTAAGACTGGTTTTGTGGTCCAGGGTCACATATATTGTTGACTTTGGCAAGCTTCATGTGCATGTTAGTGAGTAAAACAATTTATCCTCATTGTGTATTTATTGAGAAGCTTTGAGAGAATTTTACCACTTAAGTTGCAGAACTTGGACAAAACTGAAAATTTGAGTGCAATATGCGTTCCAGCTCAATGAGGTCTTGCTGTTTAATTATTAATATGTTGATTTTTGTCATTAGGCGTGTTGATGCTGCATAGCTACAGGCTGTATTGTTGTTGTAAAGGGGCATTAGGTTCCTGCGTGTCTTGAGTTGGCATCAGTGCTATTATTCCTGCCCAGATCTTAAGAATCTGCTGTTAACATTGGCATCACGTCCAAGCACTTCTGTTCTACAGGCCTTGAATAGTTTGGTGAACCAACACTTGATAGTGCCAGGATTTTTATTTTACAGAGTGTTTCTTGAGTATGGAAAATTATTGGCTGCACTGTTTTTTGCATGACAAAAGCATTTTGCTTTTTGCAAGCACGCTTGTACACATTTATGTATTTTTTTCCCAATGTTAAAATACTTTTTCTATCCCAAAAGTCATTAATTCATATGTTTGGAGCTTTCAAAACATTTTCTATTTGCTTACACATCCCAACCAGTCCAATATAGCAACGACTCAGCCAACGCTCCGAGTTGGGGATGGGGCTGAATTTTTGGCTAATTAATAGCAGATGAGTGTTTGGGGAAACCTGTTTAAAAACAATTACTATTTCTGAACCTCAGTTTAATTGGGGTGTCAGTTGTAATCAGATTGTGGACTGAATGAATTACATAATATAAAATGCTTTTGTATCTGATGACAAAAATTCAGTAAATTAAATGCTTATTTTCGTTACATAATGTGCATTTTGTGAATCAGATGCATTAATGACATGCTGAATAATGAAATGATTTGGATTAAATGTGTTTTGTGATCTAGAAAACTCCTTTTGTGAACATTTTTGTCCATTTTGTAAACAAAAAGTATTTTGGGCGCTTTGTTCTCAAATTTCTTTTCCATTGTTTACAAAATGAACATTACAGTTTTCACCAAATGTGTTTTTTGTGCAATTAACAGTTCATAGACAGATGCATTTTGTGACATGCTGAGAGCCTTTTTTTATTTACCAATTTGTTTTCCATTGTTTACATTATTTTGCAAAATTAACATTCAGTTTTTTGAGAAATTGACATTTTGTGTTTGCATTTTGTGGTGTGCTGTGTGCATTTTGTTCACAAATACACTACCAGTCAAACAGTAAGATTTTTAATGATTTTTCTTTTTAATAAAGTGTCTTCTGCTCACCAAGCCTGCATTTATTTGATCCAAAGCAAAAACAGTAAAATTCGGAAATATTTGTACTATTTAAAATGACTTTCTATTTGAATATATTTAAAAATGTAATTTATTCCTGTGATTTCAAAGCTGAAATTTTAGCATTGTTACTCCAGTCACATGATCCTTCAGAAATCATTCTAATATTTTGATTTGATCAAAAACATTTATTATTATTATTATTATGTTGAAAACAGCTGAGTAGATTTTTTTTCAGTTTTCTTTGATGAATAGAAAGTTCAGATGAACAGCATTTATCTGAAATAGAAATCTTTTGTAAAATTATAAATGTCTTTATCATCAGTTTTGATCAACTTAAAGTGTCCTTGATAAATAATAGCCTTAATTTTGTTATAAAAAATATATATATACTGACTCCATGGTTTTGAATGGTATAGTGTATAATGTTATAACTCAACTGTTTTAATATTGATAAAAATAATAATAAAACAATGTTTGGTTTCAGCCTATTAGAATGATTTCTGAAGGATCATGTGACACTGAAGACTGGAGTAATGATGCTGAAAATTTAGATTTGATCACAGGAATAAATTATATTTTAAAATATATTAAAATAAAAAGCAGTTGTTTTAAATAGTATAAATATTTCATAATTTTACTGTTTTTGCTCTACAAATAGATGCAGGCTTGGTAAGCAGAAAAGACTTCTTTAAATAACATTAAAAACTTTTGACTGGCAGTGTATGTTTTCTGTTCATGAAATGAAACATACATTCACAAAATAAAAGGACATTTCATGCACCAAATCAGTCTTAAGTTTCTTTTTAAGGATATCTCATGATATGAACAACATATGACTGTGCTACTGTCTAACTGAATTTTGTCCTGAAATACTGTTTTGTCGCATAATTCATTCAGTTCATTACTCTGGTTATACGTTGTGCCCTATACAGTTCACTGCAAATGGTGAGACTGTTGTTTGCAGGCAGGTAAGTCTAGAGAAACCTCAGCAGTGCATGAAGGTCAGTCACTCTTACAGCAGAGTATGAAACTTAAGCTCCATCACCTTGAAGAGACCTCAAGCTGCAACACAACGCTCAAAGAAGAGTTGTTCCCTTTACATTTCATTCTTTGACTAAACAGGCTGTGCTTGCAGACGGCAAAGACTTGGATTCTACATACATGGCACACACCCATGCTTGTATGGCTTAGCAGGCACACCCTGTACCTCTGCCTCAGCAGAATGACGGCGGCGGCCTATTGATCCCCGCTCGAGTAGGTTTTCCCAGCGGAGCGTTGCATGCTCACTCCAGAGCACACTTCGTTCTGAGGACGGCCCGGCGCAGGCAGTCCGGATCAGCGATGTGCTGCGTAAGCGGGAGTGTGAGAAGGCTGAATTAGCATGTGATCTATAGGGAGATGTGACTCTGCAGAGAGAACTCAAGCTCTTCATCAATAACCCTAATAAATAGGCTTCTTTCTTCGGGACGCTCAGAGTTTTCTTCCTCCGCTGTAAGACTGCTGTCTGCAGCCTTTCCATTGACTTTCCCTTGAGTCGATATAAATCCAGTATGCAGGAAGTGGCTGCTGACAGGAGTCTTGAGATGGAGGATGAAAGATGATTGTAGATAAGCCTATTTATTTGCTTGATTGTTATATTTTTTTTCTTTTTTTACAGAAAATGTTAATACTCCATCAGCGGGGTGAGGACGTTTAGGGCAAAAGGGATAAAGATTAGATGAATCTCAAGAGCCTGTCAAGAACATATGAGGGCCATTATGTTGAAATTAGCATAAATTGTAGACAGTACAATAAGCACACAACAAATGATGTAAATTAGGACTATCAATTGATTAAAACGTTTAATTGCTCATAAGAGGCTTTTGTGTAATTATAAAAGATTACATTATATTACACCAAATATTATATTGCATATTTTGTGACGCATTTCTTGTGATGTTACTGATTTGTGAGTCAGTTTCTTTGGATAAAAGCATCTGCTAAATGTAAATGTACATAATTTATTGCATCTATCAACACAACTTTGTAGTCCTTTTTTTTGCATTACAGTAATTAGAATAATGTGTTTGGATTATGGTTATAAGAATAATAACAAAAAAGTCTTACTTTTTTTTGCCATGCTTTATTTTAAAAAAGTAAAAAAAATAAAAAATAAATAAATAAATAAAAAATAATGAATCTCTATGCTTTTACTTTTTCTATGTTCTCATTATCCCATATTCCCTTCCTATTGTAGCTTTTACTATCCGAACAATGACTAATATCTTATATAACTCTAAGTTGCTTTGGATAAAAGCCAAATTAATAAATGTAAATGCAAATTTTTATTGTTTAGGCAAACTTGTATATTTATTTGGCTTTCTGTTAAGGGGAAAGTGCACCAATTCTCAATCAGCTTTGTATTGTTAGTGCTGGAAGTGGAAGTAAATTAAAAATATGTTTTTTTATTTATTTTTTTGTTGCCTGCAAGATGTCCCAGTTTATTCAGCAAAGGTCTGATTTTTGATTACAGATCATACTTCTGCATTAATCCGACTGAGCCTAGTGCATTATTGGGTTTGAAATTGTCTACTCTCTTTATGTTGGTTTTCTCTAGTCATGTAGCACCAATTCTGTTGCGTATTTTTATTAAATTTATTTAATTTTATTAAAACCTCATCGTGACAGTATTGACTATGAATTGCCCCTGTCATTTTGGCCTGAAGTCTGATCTGGCACGTTCTTGACAGTTTTTCTGAGATTCACTCGTTTAGCACTGCTGTTTTTTTTACTTTTTTTCTTGCAATTCTAGCTTTTTCTTGCAAATCTGATTTTTTTTCTCGCAATTCTGATTTTTTTCTTGCAATTGCGAGTTTACATCTTGCAATTCCGATTTTTTTTTTCTTGCAATTCTGACATTTTTCTCACAATTCTGACTTTTTTTTCTCACAATTCTGACTTTTTTTCCTCCAAATTCTGACTTTTTTCTTGCAATTGCAAGTTTACATTTTGCAATTCTGACTTTTTTCTCACAATTTTGACTTTTTTTTCTCGCAATTCAGATTTTTTTCTCACAATCACTAATTTGGTGCTGCTGTTCTGGCTTTCTGAAAACCTTTTTAAAAAGGCTGAGATGAATAAATAGCTCTGAAATGTCTAGAAAGTTCTTGAAGCTTACCCTAAGGCCATATCCACACTAATACGTTTTCGTTTGAAAACGCATCTTTTTTCTCTCCGTTTTGGCCTTCCGTCCACACTGAGACGGCGTTTTTGGTCAAGGAAAACGGAGCTTTTTGAAAACGCTCTCCAAAGTGGATAAATTTGAAAACGCCGTTTTCGCGGTGCAATGTGGACTGTGAAAACGGAGGCTTTTGAAAACGATGGCGCATGTTTAGTCATGTGACGCATATTGTACCAATAGATGTCCATGTTTATACCGGTAATTGTGGCTGTTATGTGCTATTCACTTTTTTACACTGCTGCTAAAGATATATTTGTACACTCTTCATATTACACTCCTAAAAAGATGACAGAAAATGTACTCACAGTTGCTATCCTGACTCCTGCAACTAAATGTGAGGGCAGCTGCTCTTTAGATCAAACATGAGAGCGTGCGACATGGGCGCGTTAGGGAATGATGAGATATTTCCGTAAAAAAAATGATCCTGCCAAGAATTGTGTGAAAACGTATTATGTCTGTTCCGTCTGTATCATCTAAATGAGTTTTTACGCATGGGCAGTATGGCGAATTTAACGTTTTCCTACATTTCAGTGTGGATGAAAACGCTTGAAAATGCTAGTGTGTTGTCAGAGAGCGTTTTAAAACGAAAACTCCGTTTTCAAATGTATCCGGATTAATACGATGTAGCCTAAGCCTTGTAAAGCAGAGGTGCCATAACATTAATTGAAAGCAGCTGCTAATTGTGACTTTGGCCGCTCAAGCTTGAATTATTTGTGTTGCTTTGAACTTTGCAAGCCCCTGTTGTTCTCAAATAGCAGCAGCAGCAGCACACGTGATGGGTCGAACATCAACCCTGCTGTTTCATCCTGCACAGTCATACGACTGTAATTAAGCACAGGTCCACACAACTCCATGCATTGTGTTTATGAGACCCGCATACATCTGGATGTCCGTTACTGAGAGGGAAATGCAATAATTGTATATGAACTTTGACCTTCAGATCGGAAATCCTTTCTTTAGAGGCTTCTTTGTAGTGAGGACCTTCGTCTCCCAAATAACCTGTTCCTTAACAGTAGAATGGCTCAGAACACTGAAGGTAGTTCTCAGATGACACCTTTATGTTTTGTTTTAATGTGCAATGACATCTTTAAGGACTTAAGTGTCCAAATGCGTTTTATGAGCACTTTATTTGACTTTGTTCTGACATTCTGTCGAAGCAAACAGTCTGAAAATAACAGGAGCTCATTTTGCTTGTAGGAACATGTATGAAGGAGGTACAGTATGTCTATAAGAGGAGGCGTTTATTATGCTGAGTGACTAATAACTGGACTGAAACCTTTCATCAGTTTTCAAGCAGCACATTACACACGCTCTTACGTAAAGCCAAGACAGATCAGTCTGTGAGATCACATTGTCCAAGACGTTTTATTTGTGTGTATTGTTACGCAAGTAAAAACGAACACTTTAAAGTGACTTTTTTATTTAAACTGGACTGGAATGACAGAAACCTGGATGCTCAGTCCTCCAGAACTGACTTTTTTATTATTTGTCTCACAGTTCAGACTTTTTTTTTTTTTTTTTTCTTAGTATTATGTGATAAACTCAGTTGTATGTTCTAAAGTCTAGGGCCCTATGATTTCAGACAGAATCACAGAATCCAGTCATAAAAATGGAATTTACGGTTTAAAACGGAATGTCACGGAATGTGCAAAAATAAATCATAAGTAGCTCAGTACACTTACTTAAATATGAATCCTGCATGTTCTGCGTGTTTCTGTGTGAATGAATGGCGCAGACATGCGGTTTTCTTTTACTACACACATACTGAAGTGAGCATGGCGACTCAGTATATGACTACATGAACACATAAACATTGCTCTGAGAGTCACTTCAAGAGCATTTTAGAGTTTTTTTTGAGAAAAACTATCCTCATATCATACAAACAGAAACTTAAAGGTCTTCACAGCAACCCGTTAAAATAAGAGTTTGATTTAACTTGAAGAATGTAATGATAGTAGGGCCCTATGATTTCCGCGATGCGGAAAACGCGGACAGAATCCGGAATCCAGTCATAAAAACGGAATTTAATGAATAACGTGGAATGTCACGGAATTTGTCAAAAGTAGGTCATAACACTTGAATCAAACCACAATATGGACTAGTATCTGTAAATATTACATGATTTTAGTTAATTAGACATGCTCTTTGATTAATGAAATTTTTTAACCATTTAAAAGGAGTTGAGAAAAATTTAAATGGGGAAAAAACAGAATCCAGAAAAATGAAAATGGAAAAAATGGAATTTTTGGGAAAAAATAAAATGGATTTCATAGGGCCCTATGGCAGTACTACTAAAATAATACAATTATTATTAAAACATTAGTCTTTAAGAAATATTTACCAGAAAAATGTAAATACACAACACTGTATTTCTATTAAAAAAGAAGAAATAAAAAAGAAATATATATTTTATATAAAATCAATTAATTAGGGAAGTTTTTTTTAAATTATTTTATTATTATTAAAATTTCATAGGTCCTTAAACTTTTAATAAATTACTGTTAAATTGTTGAAGTTTCATGATTTCAATTAGTTAGACATGCTTTTTGATTAATATTTTTAATTAAACCATTAAAACAGAGACTAAAAATTGAAAATGGAATCTAGGGGAAAAAACAAAGAAAAAAAGGAATAAGGAAGAATTTGGGAAAAAAGAAATTGGATTTAATAGGGACCTAAAGATTTAAACTCACAATTCTGAGTCTGCGTGTTCGTGTTTATGACTTTTTTTTTTTTATCACAATTGTGAGATATTACCCTTAAAAATTACGAGTTATAAAGTTCAGTTCTGAGGGGAAAAAAGACTATTTTCTTACAATTGCAAGTTTATGTCTCACAGTGAAGTTTGCACAAAATTGCTGACAAATTTTATGCATTGTTTATCGAAAAAAAAACTTTTAATGTATGAATATTTTTTTTGTCAGACCCTTTTGTCTATAAAGCATATTTAGTTGGAATGTACTTAAAATGCCAAATTTTTTACTTTTTACTTTTTTTACTTAAGTTCTTTAATGGATATTTTTGAAAAATGTTTTACCAAGAATAATTAGAAATATTTTTTAGTAAATATTAAAATTAAGTATCTAGTAATGTTATATTCATGTGAGCTGGTTGCCATAGATGCTGATATGGCAAAAAAAAAAAGTAAATAATTAAATAATATATATATATTATTTAATTATTTACTTTTTTTTTTTTTTGCCATATCAGCATCTGTGGCAACCAGCTCACATGAATATAACATTATTATAACAAAATTATTATTTCTTAAATAAATTAATAAATCACCACTAAATTCATTGCAATTATGGCCAGTTTCAGTGGACTTATTGTGAATGATTTATCCATTTATTGTTGCTAATTTTAAATTTTGTCTGTTTAAACCCTGACTCTAAGATCACATTCGGACCTAGTCAGCAACCAACGGATCGAACAATGTCCTGCCCTACATTTTGTCATTTCACTTAGAAGTTGAAGTATGCCAACTGTTGTTACTTCTGTTTAATTGTGACAAAATATTTTTTTTTTCTATTATTATTTTAATGTCAGTTGTATTTCTTGACTGCTTTCCTGAGAATTACCATCTATAAACATGTACATTTGTGTCTATCCCAGTCTTTCAGCGATGACGATGGGTGTGATGTCTGGGAATTAGCGCAGTGAGTATTGTTAGGCCATTTGTCGATGCAGGCGAACCAGACGAAGGGAGTTTAGGTCGGTATAAAGCCTTAACTCTCAAGACATTCAATGGGAGATTTACTCCCTTTTTGCACCAGATTACGGAGTTCATTCAGATGAAGTCATTCAGACAAGTCATTCATAACTGTACAGCAATTTTCTACTTTCATTCTTTACTGAAAAAACAACAGCTTATGGGTTTGGAGGAAAATAAGGATGAGTATGATAACACAGTATCATTTTTGAATGAACTATGCCTTTAAATATCAATGGTATGATCCGTGTTGATATATACGTGTCTGTCTGTGTTTGGATGTCAAAGGCTCGTCTCTGTCCCGCAGCCACTGAATTTGTTCCCCATGTGGGGTCTGTGCATGCGTTGCACTGGACAGGCGTGACGGACCCCCTGCTGCTCTCATCTGTAGTCTCTGTTTGCGAGGGCCTCGTTGTGCCGCCCCGTCTGCGTTCGCCCTGTAGCATTATAATGCTTCATTTGTTCAGGAGAAAACCCACATCACTCATCCCTGCTTCTCTTGACAGAGTTTCCCCGGCGACCAATTATCACCTTCCGGCTCACTTTCGACAGTGACCTTTGACCTTTAGCAACCGAAAGAAAATGAGAGGGGAGTGTGGGTGGACGTGACTGAAGGATGCGGGTTTAGAGAGGATAAAGAGATAATGGTAGAAAGGGATCAGAGCTTTTGATGGAGGGCTGGGTGGTATGGAAATTTCACATTGGTATTGTTTTTGTTGGGTGCATACAGTTAAGCAACACTGTTGCCAAAGCAAACAAACTATAAATTATTTAATTAAGAAAAAGGAAGTCAATTCCTAGTTGCGTTTCCTAAACATAGTTTCGAGTAGTTGAAACTACCTGAAGGGAAAATACTAGTTTTGACTAGCAAATATGTAAATATTAATGCCATTTGGAAAAATGGCATTCGTTTCTGTGAATCTGGTTTTAATGAATTATTCCACATATTGGCATCATTACTCAGACATGTTAATGGAACTCTCTGCGTGATGTTTTTCAGTTAAAATAAATAAATAAATAAATAAATAAATAAAAACATTTTTTGTTTTATTATTTTGTTATACGATCCATATAATTGAAATTTATTAAATACCATTGTTCTTTCTGTTATTTTAATGAAACATGTTGTGGAAAACATGATGTTTTTTGCCTTTTACTGTCTTTTTTATTTTATTTATGTCTTTTTTTTGTGAAATCTCCTAGTAACAATAAATTGAAAAAACAAAAAAACTAAATGCATGATATTGTAATATTAATCAAGAGATTTTTTACACATAATAAATGGCTAATGAAAAAAAAATATTGAGTGATTTAGTATTATATATTCCATTATTATTATTAACATAATAATAATTATTATTACTACTACTACTTTTTTCAGGTTTTTGTAAATATTAAATATTATATATATATATATATATATAATATAAAACTAACATATAAATATAACATTTATTAATAACATAATTTATATTCAGATTATATACAAATATTATATTATATATATATATATATATATATATATATATATCCTAAATATGTACATGCATGTTTTATATGCCGTTTGCACACACACACACACACACACACATACATATATGTGTATATATAAAATGTATATGTGTGTCGTTATATATACATAGTAAATATACGCGGTATACACACATATTATGTAAACACAAACTTTTATTTTGGATGCTATTAATCGTGATTAATCAATTGACAGCCCTAATATCAAATATATTATGTGTCGGAAAATATCTTATATGTATTGTAATATTACAGCATTATGCAACACTTGACCTATAATACTAGCACACTTTACTGTTAGATGTGATTAACCAGGACTTGTCACAGCACTTGCATATTGTTGCCCTTTTCATGGTTTAATTGCTTTCATTGTCCTCATTTTGAAGTCGCTTTGGATTAACGTGTCTGTATGTTGTTAAGAGTAAATACTTTCAAAAGCATAAAAAACAATGTGATTATTTTATAACTTTATTGTTTGGCTCTCACTGTATTGGGAAAGGTAGAGTGGGAGTGAACTGAGCAGGTATTCCAGAGAATAAACTCATAATTAAATTCCAGCATAAGCCATAACTAGTGCTCAGTGTAAAATTATGATTTGCTGGGCCAAATATGACCAGAACTACTGTTTACCAGACAATCTCTCGATATCCGCAGGGGAACTTACTGGTGAAGCCGCAAGTACAGACAGTATCAATGAGACCACAGTGTACGTGCCTCCAAAATGACTGAGAGTAATTACATAACCGAAAGGCATTTTGAACATCTTTGTGATCATTTCACTACGGAGACATTAGTGACATGATAGATTTATGTTGTAAATCTGAAACAAGAAATGCCATTATGGTTCTGTTGCCATGCATAAGTGAATCTGTTGTTGTCACTTGAATGTGTTTAGATCTGTCTGTTTTTGTGCCAAACTTTTCCTGGAGGATAGAGGAGCGTGCCTGAAACTTTGAGCTTGTATTGTTGTTTTTTTTTTATTCAGTACACCAAAACAGCTGTTCTGTGCGTCATGTTAAGTGTTTGTTAAGCTATTGTGAAGATTCAAGGGCTTGTCTGATTTAGTCATGACAGCATGCAGAAATGTGCAGATTTTATGAATGACCTTCATACAGTAAACAAGCCAATTCACCTCTCACTGTATACAAAATATGAGTTCAGTTTGCTACCCATGCTCAAGCGTTTTCATTTTTTGGTTTGTTTTATTTTTATTTTGTGTTCGTTTTATTTATTTATTTTTTTCTTTTGTATATTTTTTTTGTTTGCTATTTTTGCTTTGTTGTTTTATTTTCGTGTTTTTGTTTTGATCCATTATTTGATACATTTTTGTTTAGTTTTAATTTAGTTTATTTTGTTGTTTTGTTTTTCGTTTGCTTGTTTTGTTTTGTTTTATTAGTATTTTTAAAACTTTTTGTGTTGCGTTTTTTTCGTTTTCTTTCACTTGTTATTGTGTTTTAATGTTTTTTTTTTGTCTTAATAATTTTTGTTTTGTTTGTTTTTGGTTTTGTTTAATTTTGTTTTTTTATCTATTTAAAATTTTCGTTTTGTGTTGTGATTTTGTTTTCTTTCTTTTTTTGCTTTGATTGTTTCTTTTGTTATTTGTTTTGTTTAACTGTTTGATTATTTAAGTTTTGTTTGTTTTCTTTTTTATGTTTTTATTTTTTTGTTTGATATTTTTGCATTGTTTTTTTGTTTTTATTTTTCAGTTTTAATTTGTTTTTTGTTGTTTTGTTTTCGTTTGTTTTATTTTGTTGTTGTGGTGGTGTTTTCGTTTTCTTGTGCTTTTGTTTTTGTTTTCTTTCTTTTTTGCTTTTATTGTTTTTGCTTTGTTTCTTATTTGTTTTGTTTAATTGTTTGATTATTTATGTTTTGTTTATTTTCCTTTGTATGTTTTTGTTTATTTTTGTTATATTTGCTTTGTTGTTGTTTTATTTTTGTGTTTTATTTTTATTATTTTTGCTTGTTATTTGGTTTGTATTGTATTTTTGTGTTTGTCTTTATTAATTTTGTTTTGTTTAATTTTGTTTTTTGATTTATTTTTCATTTTTGTTTTGTGTTGTGGTTTTGTTTTTGTTTACTTTCATTTTTTGCTTTTATTATTTTTGTTTTGTTTAATTCTTTGAATTTGTGTTTTATTTATTTTTTTTGTATGTTTTTTTGTTTATTTTTTCACATTTTTGCTTTATTTTATTTTTTACTTATGTTTACTATGTTTACTTTTACTTATGTTTTGATTGATTGTTTAATTAATAATATTTAAATATTAATATATATATATATTTTTTTTTTTCATTTTTTTGTCTTTATTATTTTTGTTTGTTACTGGATTTATTTAATTTAGTTTTTTTTTTATTTGTTTTATTTGTTTTGTTTATTTTTATTTTGTGTTCTGCAGTGCTTCCTTGAATTTAAATTGTAGTGCAATTTAAGAAATATGACCTGCATAAAAGGAACAAATATTTTACACCTCATACCTGCCACCTTTTGTCAAGGAAAGTAACAAAGCATCAACTAATCTCTGTATATTAGTGTACTGGTGCTAATCAAAGCTTGACGATCTTAATAACCAGATGATCAACTCAACCGATGAGCCTCTTGATGTTAGGCACTGCATATGGAAACAGCACAAGAGCAGAGATAAAGGATTTAACGTGCTGTGGCACATCTGCTTGGATTATCTGCAGGATTTGTTTATAGACTTTTAGCCAATATGTTTTATAGGGGCGTATAATCCTCCTCCTAAATAATCGCTTTATCTTTGATATCATTTATAACACAAATTCAACACGTCGTTTAACAAAAGATCCAACAGACAGACATAATCCTGCCCACCACAGTTATGACAGGATTTCAGTCCTGTTTGTTCCACTTTATAAAAGAGTATTTGAATGAAAGTAAAACAGCAGCGGTTTCCTTTTGGATATCTGAAGTAACCTTGAGTCACAGTTTCTTTTGTGACTCATTTATCACACAAAAATGCTGTGCTTTGATGCGAGATGGCTAGTATTGATTCTTTGAGCGTTTGTGTATGTGTTTTACTGAGCGTGCCATTGTTAGAGCTCCACGACAAACAGAACTGGCTTTAATGAGTTGCACTGAAAAGCCGAAGTGGCCTTGGTTCAGTGACAGGCGATCAATGGGCGTCATTCTGAAGTAGTTTAAGCAAAGTCTGCCAAACTGGAGCCGCGGCATATTTAGGCGGGAACAGGAGCCAATCAGCAGACAGGTGCTGGTCTCCTGAAGGCATTCTGATTGCTTTGTTGGCACAGATAAGATCTGGTAGGTTAATGATTCTCTTCAGATGCACAAAGCGCTGCGGTTTCAATTAGAAAGCTGCCAGAAAACGTGAAGAAAACATTGAAGAAAACGTGAAGAAAGCATTTTTGTAAAAGTCAATTTTGTGTTTTATATATAACAATGACATTTAACGTCATTCTTGCAGAATGTGTTTATGCAGACTTCTTAATGCAACACAGGATGATATGGTTCAGGACAAAAGTTTACATACACGTCGCAGAATCTGCAAAATGTTAATTATTTTTCCAAAATAAGAGGGATCATACAAAATGGATGTTATTTTTTATTTAGTACTGACCTGGATAAGATAAATTTCACATAAAATATGTTTACATATAGTCCACAAGAGAAAATAATAGCTGAATTTATAAAAATAACTCAAAAGTTTACCTGAATGATCCACAGCTGTGTTTTTTTTTGTTTGTTTTTTTGTTTAGTAATAGTTCATGAGTCCCTTGTTTGTCCTGAACAGTTAAACTGCTGCTGTTCTTTAGAAAAATCCTTCAGGGCCACAAATTCTTTGGTTTTCTCAGCATGTTTGTGTATTTAAACCCTTTCCAATAATGACTGTATGATCTTGAGATCCATCTTTTCACACTTTTGACAACTGAGGGACTCATATGCAACTATTACAGAAGGTTCAAACACACACTGATGCTCCAGAAAGAAAAACCATGCATTAAGAGTTGGGGGGTGAAAACTTTTGGAATTTGAGGATCAGGGTAAATGTAATTTTATTTTGTTTTCTGGGAAACATTCAAGTATCTACTGTAGCTTCTGAAGGGCAGTACTAAATAAAACAAATATGATATTTATATCATATATCTTCATTCTGTTCAAAAGTTTTCACCCCCCAGCTCTTAATGCATTGTGTTTCCTTCTGGAGCATCAGTGAGTGTTTGAACCTTCTGTAATAGTTGCATATGAGTCCCTCAGTTGTCCTCAGTGTGAAAAGATGGATCTCAAAATCATACAGACTTTGTTGGAAAAGGTTCAAATACACAAAAATGTTGAAAAACCACAGAACTTGTGGGATCTGAAGGATTTTTCTGAAGAACAGCAGCAGTTTAACTGTTCAGGACAAACAAGGGACTCATGAACAACTATCACTAAATAAAACAACAACAATAAAAAAAAAAAAAACACACACACAGCTGTGGATCATTCAGGTAACAACACAGTATTGAGAATAAAGTGTATGTAAACTTTTGAATGGGGTCATTTTTTTCAACTGTTATTTTCTCTTGTGGACTGTATGTAAACATCTTTTATGTGAAGTATCTTATTTAGGTCAGTACTAAATAAACAATAACATGCATTTTGTATGATCCCTCTTATTTTGGTAAAATAATTAACGTTTTGCAGATTTTGCAAGGTGTATGTAAACTTTTGATCTCAACTGTATTAACGTAGTACTATATATTAAATAAAACACTAAAAACTTTTGGTAACACTTTAGTATTGGGAACAATTCTCACTATTCACTAGTTACTTATTAGCATACCTATTATTAATATATTGGCTGTTTATTAGTACTTACAAAGCACCTATTTTGCAAGACCATATTCTACATCCCTAATCCTACCCAATAACTGAACTTAACATCTACCTAACTAATTATTAATGAGCAGCAAATTAGGAGTTTGAGGCGAAAGCTGTAGTTATAAATTCAATTCAAATTTTCAATTCAAATTTATTTGTATAGCGCTTTTCACGATACATATCGTTGCAAAGCAGCTTTACACAAAATTGACATTTTTACAATATATGTAGTAGTAGCTTGATGTACATATGGCAGAGATGTGTGGTAAAGATCAATTAATGACGTAATCAAACAGACAAAGAACACCATAAATTAGTAGCAGAATTCGGTAGTGCTGTATGTTTTCAGGGTTGGCATCATCTGAAGTCCTCTGTGGGGTTGGCATCAACTCTTCTTAAGTGTTCTGGATCCACACTGGAGCTTGTGAATTCCTCGTTACCATGGGATGTCAATCCCATGGCAAAAACAGAGAACGAATAGGAACATAATTAGCATAGCTGCTGTTCAAACTAAGAAAAGGAAGGTTTGTTAAACCAGAGCTAAAAGATTAATAATGAACATTTGATCAGATATAGCTGCAGTGTGTCTTTAATCTAGATTTAAACAGAGAGAGTGCGTCTGAACCCCGAACGTTATCAGGAAGGCTGTTCCAGAGTTTGGGTGCCAAATGTGAAAAAGCTCTACCTCCTTTAGTGGACTTTGCTATCCTAGGTACTACCAACAGTCCAGAGTTTTGTGACCTTAGGGAGCGTGATGGATTGTATCGTGGTAGAAGGCTAGTTAGGTACACAGGAGCTAAACCGTTAAGTGCCTTATAGGTAAGAAGTGCTATTTTGTAGCTGATGCGGAACCTAATAGGTAGCCAGTGCAGAGACTTTAAAATTGGGGTAATATGATCATATTTTCTTGACCTGGTAAGGGCTCTAGCAGCTGCATTTTGGACTATCTGTAGCTTGTTTATTGAAGATGCAGGACAACCACCTAGTAGTGCATTACAATAGTCCAGTCTAGAGGTCATGAATGCGTGAACTAGCTTTTCTGCATCAGAAACCGGTAACATGTTTCGCAGCTTGGCAATGTTTCTAAGATGAAAGAATGCTGTTTTTGTAACATGAGAAATATGATTTTCAAAAGACAAGTTGCTGTCTAATTTTGACTGTAGTGGAAGTAACAGTACATCCGTCTAGTTGTAAATTGTAAGTCAAAAGATTCTGTGTATTGTTTTTAGGTCCAATAAGTAATATCTCTGTCTTATCTGAATTTAATAGCAGAAAATTGTTGGTCATCCAATCTTTTACATTTTTAACACACTCTGTTAACTTCGATAATTCAGAAGTTTCATCTGGTCTTGTTGAGAGATATAGTTGAGTATCATCAGCATAACAATGGAAACTAATCCCGTGTTTTCTAATAATATTACCAAGGGGCAGCATGTATATTGAAAATAGTAGAGGACCTAGAACAGATCCTTGTGGCACTCCATACTTTACTGGTGATAACTGAGATGACTCCCCATTTAAATAAACAAAGTGGTAGCGATCAGACAGGTAGGATCTAAACCATTTTAAAGCCTGCCCTTGGATACCAGCATAATTTTGTAGTCGATCTATTAGTATGTCATGATCTATAGTGTCGAACGCAGCACTAAGATCAAGTAAAACTAGCAGTGAGATGCAGCCTTGGTCTGATGCAAGAAGCAAGTCATTAGTGATTTTAACAAGTGCAGTTTCTGTGCTGTGATGGGGCCTGAAGCCTGACTGAAATTCTTCATATATATCATTTTTTTTGCAAGAATGAGCACAGTTGAGCAGATATAACTTTCTCTAAAATTTTAGACATAAATGGAAGATTAGAAATGGGTCTATAATTTGCCAGTTCACTAGGGTCTAGTTGTGGTTTCTTAATAAGAGGCTTAATAACCGCCAGCTTGAATGGTTTAGGGACGTGACCTAAAGATAACGATGAGTTGATAATATTGAGAAGCGGTTCTTCTGCCACAGGTAACAATTCTTTTAGTAATTTAGTGGGTACGGGATCTAATAGGCATGTTGTTGGTTTAGACACAGTGATGAGTTTATTTAACTCTTCCTGTCCTATAGCGGTAAAGTACTGCAGTTTTTCTTTGGGTGCGACGAAAGAAGTTGACATATTAGATGCAGTATAATCTACATTGGTTATTGCATTTCTGATGTTATCTATTTTATCAGTGAAGAAATTCATAAAGTCATTACTATTAAACTGTAAAGGAATATTTAGATCAGGTGGTGTCTGGTTATTTGTTAATCTAGCCACTGTGCTAAATAAAAACCTTGGATTGTTTTGGTTATTTTCTATGAGTTTGCGGATATGCTCAGCCCTAGCAGCTTTTAAAGCCTGTCTGTATCTGGACACAGTTTTTCCATGCAATTCTAAAAACTTCCAAGTTAGTTTTTCTCCATTTGCGCTCAAGATTGCGAGTTTCTTTCTTGAGGGAATGGGTATTACTGTTGTACCATGGCGCAATACGTTTTTCTCTAACTTTTTTCAATTTGATGGGGGCAACAGCTTCTAACGTATCGGAGAAGATGGTGCCCATATTGCTAGTCATTTTGTCTAGATCCTGTGTATTAAGGGGTACACAGAGCAGTTGAGATAAATCAGGCAGGTTATTTGTAAATCTATCTTTGGTGGCTGGAACAATAGTTCGGCCAAGACGATAACGCGGAGCCATATAGTTAATATCAGTGATACGCAGCATGCACGATACAAGGAATTGGTCAGAAACATCATCACTTTGAGGTACGATATCTATATCAGTAAGATCAATTCCATGCGATATAATTAAATCTAGCGTATGATTAAAACGATGAGTGGGCCCGGTGACATTTTGCTTGACTCCAAAAGAGTTTATTAGGTCAGTAAACGCAAGTCCTAATGCATCATTTGTATTATCAACGTGAATGTTAAAATCTCCGACAATTAGCACTTTATCAAAATTAACCAATAGTTCTGAAAGGAATTCTGCAAATTCTTTTAGGAAATCTGTATATGGCCCTGGCGGTCTATACACAGTAGCTAAAACAAGAGATAGGAAAGATTTCTTTTGGATATCTGGCAGAGTAACATTAAGCAAAAGTATTTCAAATGAATTAAACCTGTATCCTGTTTTCTGAGTAACATTGAGAATATCACTATATATTGTTGCAACACCACCACCACCACGACCACTCTGACGGGGCTCATGCTTATAGTTATAAAGTTGTAACTTTTATTTCCTTCATATTATCATATGCCATATAAAAATTTTACTCAACCTCAGGTCATCCAAGATGTGGATGAGTTTGTTTCTTCATCAGATTTGGAGAAATGTAGCATTCCATCACTTTCTCACCAATGGATCTTCTACAGTGAATGGGTGCCATCAGAATGAGAGTCCAAACCGCTGATTAAAACACCATAAAGATTCCAAAAGATGCATGTTTGTAAGAAACAAGTCTATCATGAAGGCGTTTTAACTTAAACCTGTCGCTTTTGATCAAAACATGAGTCCATAATAACACTTCCTTCAGTGAAAAGCCCATCTCCTGTTGTCCTCTCACATCAAAATCCACCCACAGAGCTGTTTTGGCTTGTAAACGGTGCTTGTGCTTATTTCCCTTCTCATTCAGACCAGATGTCTTTTTAACTGGTGGAAGCGTTATTATGGATTATGGACTCCTCATACTTTGAGTTGTGTGGATTACTTGTGATGTTTTTATCAGCTGTTTGGACTCTCATTCTGATGGCACCCATTCACTGCAGGGGGTCCATTGGTGAGCAAGTGATGCAATGCTACATTTCTCCAAATCTGATGAGGAAACAAACTCATCTACATCTTGGATGGCCTGAGGATTAATACATTTTTAAATTTAGTTTTGAAATCACTAAAAAGAATCTGTTCATAAAGGCCGTTTCTTTGGGGAATTTAAGGTGTATTGGTTCCACAAACAGAGGAAGTGTAGATATGTCAATAATGGATTAAAAATGGCCAGGAGTTTATTTTAGTTGTTTAAATAACTTTCACAGCCACCTCTGTGCTCCGCCCCCTGCTCACCGTGACTCCGCCCACCTCCTGCCGACTGTGGTAACCCTGGTGACTCACCAACAGATGCCGTTCACGTGTTTGTTTGACAGCATTTGCCTTTTCCACTGTTATCCTGTGGAATGTAAATACATGACATACTGAGTAACTTGGAAACTCTCAGGGGGGTTTAGCATAGCAAAGGCTTCAGCACATCCCACAATGCAGTGCTGCGTTGGGACTCGTCCCTCTGGCTGCCTTTCCGAGGCCTCCGCACCATTTGAGTTATAATCCCAACAATCCCTGTACTATTCATCATAAAGACTGATTCCTTTTTCCCGATCTGTGTTTTCCATGTACCTCACTCTCCTCTCAAGCTCTCAGTTCTGCCTCACGGTAGCGTTTGATTTTGATTCACTGTTTCCTGTTCTCAATGTACTGTAGTATGATGGATGGGTTATTGTGAAATAAGAGTTGCTGTCATATGACACTGCAGCATTTGCTCTAAAAGGGTATAAATTGGTATCTCATTGCTCTTTTTAAAGCTTTGATCACTTAACCCTTTAATTTACTGTTGAATAAATATTGAAAAATTATTTAATTAACAATTCAATAGTGGTTGTTCAATATTGATCTTTTGATGGCTCAGGGATGGCGGTGGCGCAGGGCTTGGGCCCGTCGTCGCTGTTTGCAGCTATATTGTTTAGTTTGACTTCCCGAGTTAATCGCCACCTTTCACTGACACTTTGTTAAGTTATACCCTCTTCATGGAAAGTGCCAGTAATACTTGGCTTCATAAATAAGAAGCTGTGATTCACGAGGACGTGGATGGTTCAGAAACCACCAGACAGAGTTGAAGACTCCTATAACACCTCCCTCCGTCTTTTAGTCTGGTCTTTTACATTATATGCTCGTCAAGTGTCATCAGCTATAGACTGCAGTGCGTAGACCCAAATTTGATGACTTTCTATTACGGTTTGTTCTTTCCACATAGATCTTATCCCAGAAATCTGCTTTTCCACTCGTTGGATGTACACATTCCTTTGCTGTTGACTAATAGTAATGGAGAAGAAAAGTGGCCATCTTTTACCCAGAGGAGGATTTTCAGCATTGAGAGAACAAATATCAACTTGATTTAGACGTTTATGGCATTTCTGGTGCTCAGGCGGTAGAGCATAACGCTGGCATGCGATGGGTTCAGTGCTAAATGATCTTTACCTTTAATGTAAATTTTTGTATAAAAAACGTCTTTTAAATATGATGAAAATGTCAGTGGTGCAACCTGTGTGTTGTAGATGGTTGATAATATTTCACATTTATTTAAAAAAAAAATTCAACCCTGTTACCAAAGATACGAAATTGAACTATTATTAATATAAACATTATTAATGTCCTATAAGTTCATCAGTGACTACAAACCACTATTTGATCACAAACTATCTAGTAACTATTTAATTAAATAATTTAATAATTTAATAATTTTTTAATACTTTTAAAAAAATATTTTTATTTATTTTTACATTAAAAAAAAAAAAATACAATATAAAATATCTGTTTTCTGTTTAAATATATTTTAAAATCTAATTTATTTGAATGCTTTTGGAAAATAAATACATTTAATAACATTTAATTTGTACTTTTTTTTTTTTTTTTTTTTTTTTTTTTACAATTATTACAATACAAAATATCTGTTTTCTGTTTAAATTTATTTTGAAATTGAATTTAATTGAACTTACTTTTTAATTTAATTGAACTTATAATTTAATTTAAAAAAATAAACAAAACAGAATTTTTTAAAATACTGTTAAATTTGAAGAAAATGTCAGTGGTGCTACATGCAAAAGTAATACATTTATTTAACTATTCAGCCCTGTTACCAAAGGTACTTAAACAAACAAATACTAATATAAATATTGATAATGAGCTAGAAGTTCATCAGAAACTACAAACCACTATTTATCCCACATTTGCTAGTAGTTTTATTAATTAAATTAAATTTAATTTAATAATTTATTTTTTAGAATTTTTACAATTATTACAATACAAAATATCTGTTTTCTGTTTAAATATTATAATATTCAAATTTAATTGAATGCTTTTAAAAAATAAACTAAACAGAATTTTAAAAATACTGTTAAATTTGAAGAAAATGCTACATGTAAAAGTAATCTTCATGATACCTTGGTGGATGATTGCTAGTATATTAAATTTATTTAACTATTCAACCCTGTTACAAAAGGTATGTAAACAAACAAATGCTAATATAAATATTAATAATAAGCTAGAAGTTTTATTTTTTTAATTTTTAAATTTTATTTTTTACATTTAATTATTAATTTAATTTTTATTGTATTTAATTCATTTTAGTTAAAGCAGTAAAAATTATTACAATATAAAATATGTTTTCTGTTTACATATATTTTAAAGACAAATTTATTTGAATGCTTTTGGATCAAATGTTAAATTTGAAGAAAATGTCAGTGGTACAACTTGTAAATGTGCATTCATGTTTTTAGTATTTTGTGAATGGTTACTAGGTTTTTCTAGGATGCTTGCTAGGTTTGCTTACCAGCCTATCAAGTCTCAAAGTCTTTAGTGTAAATCTATAGGATATTTTAGCTTGTTTTATGGCCAAAAAAAAACAAAAAAAACTTGTAAGCTTGATCTGTAACAGCAGACCTCATAAGCATAAGACAGACAAACCGCATAAGACAGTATAACAGATTACATGGACTTATCGCAGGATCCATCGGTTGACCGTTTCAGCCGTATTTGACATAATTTGATCGCATTTAAGAGGTTTCAGACTCGCACGCTATTTTACATGCTTGTAAACACATCTGTGCGGTCTAGATTTTGCAAGGCAAGAAGTAATCAGAATTGTATGTTTTAAACAACAGCTGCACTTTTGTAAATAAGATTTCAGGAGCTGTCTGAGCAAATAATCAACAAATCCAGGTATTTTGGCCAAAATCTACCCCGTAACAAGCAAACTATAGCTTATTTGTTTACTAAACATTCAGAATCCTGAACCAGATTTATGGAAATGTGCTTTTTCTTTGCCATTTTGGGTCTGCAAACACGCTGTTGCTATGTTTTTGAGGAGTTGCAACATGAAGTGTGTTGAAATGACAGCTCCGCGCCTACAGCAGGGGATGATGTGGACGTGTCGCAGCAGAATTGAAATATTTCACGAGTTCTGTTCCAGCTTGTCGGACGAGCCCTTGTGGGTGTGATTTCACTTCGTATTGTCAACAGCTTAACCTGCGGTCAGAGGTGCAGTTCGGAGCTGTTTTTCTCTTGTTTTCCTTAAGGAAAACCCTGTTTAACTGCTCACCTACGTCTTCCAGCTTTCTTAAATAACTGCTTCCTCGGGTGAAAGGTCGCTTGATTGAAAGGGCAACACACCCGTTGAGGATTAGGAGTTAATAACTACTGTTGACCTTTTTGAGATCATTAACCTTTGTCAGGAAGGATATTTATCTTTTTACCACAAATTAATCAATGTTATATGTTTGTGTACTTAAAAAAAAAAAAAAAAAAAAAAAAAAATTATATATATATATATATATATATCGCTCTCAGTTTTTCCACTTATTATTTAATTTAATTTTTAATTATTTAATACCTAATTTAATATTTCATGTAATGGAATTTTCAAGATAACTGGAAAATTAAAAAAAAAAGTTTTTTGTTTTAATTAATTAATTAATTAATTTATTTATTTTTTAAACATGAACTACATTCATTTAATGTTTGAATGTATTTTAAAATGACGTTTTGACTGTCTTGGTTTTGTTCTAAATTCTTTCTGTCAGTCTTATTCCAAAGGAAAAAAATTAAGTTAAATTAAATTAAAAATAAATTAAAAAATAAAATTAAAAATATATGTGATCTTTAATTTAAATGTAATATATTTCCTTTTAAAACAACTCTGCAACCCTCTTATTTGTACTTACGATTCTTTCTGACATTTAAAAACAATATTTAATAAATTAATTAATTAATTTACTTTTCTTAACTATTCATTATACAATATGTTTGTTATATTTTAAGTATACTTTTTTACTTTTACTTTTTTACTTTTACTTTTATTTGTTAGCCATTTAGTGTGTAAAAGTGAAATGTGTATTTGTTTTCATGTTTTATGTTCACTGTTTATTTTAGTTTCACTCTTATGTTCTTTCGTTCTTTTTTTCTAGTCTGTTCTCCATGTTACTGTGTGGTTTAGTGGTCTGGCAGTGTTTCTTTTGTATTAAGACACAAGAACGTAACAGCTTAGGTATTTGAAAGCTGTGTTTGCAGGAGTAACTTTGTGTTCATGTGGCCAGTAATTTCAGTAACAGATATAAAGGTGCATGTGAAGTCATTGCTTGCTCTTTTGCGTCAATTCAGTGCCTCTTTGTTGTACTTTGTACTTGTTTTCATAGCCATGCGGTAGTGATGCAGTTACTTTAAATTTACTGTTTAGTTTCTGCCTTCGTGCACTTAGAGCTTGATTGATTGCTAAGTAAAGTAGCACATCTGACTGTGTAAAAAGTAAGTAAATCAGAATTGAGAGTAGACAACAATGTTCTGTTGTTCTGTTGTTCTGTTGTTGGATACATAGCATAGCAGTCGTCATTTACCCCCGACATCTGAGCTTTTGTTTTTGAAGGGAATGCAGCCCCCGATTTACCTAAATGCGTCTATGTTACCCGTGAATCATTCGTGATCTAGCTTGAGTATACGTTTTTTCAGAAATCTTTGCAAATTGCCTTTTCCTAATAATGTGCTAGTTAGCAAGTGCCACGACAAATGCGACTAACAGTCTCAAAAAGAACTGCTCGTCACCCCACTGAAAAGAGGGGCGGAGTGAGCAGAGCTCATTAGCATTTAAAGGGACATGCACTTAAATGGCTCGCTGTGAACACAGCGGTTTTGACTAGGTAAAAAGGGTGTTGTTTTACACTAGCATTGAGAAATTTTAACCCAAGTGTGTTATAGACTTTTCATTAAGATCATAAAGAATCATATCAACTTGTGGAAATTGGGCATCTGATGACCCCTTTAACAGGGCTCTAAAGTGCGTTCATTTCTGCTACTGCGTGCGACTATGAAAAATATTTAGGAGGGCGTCTGATCCGATCAGCATATTTGTGTTTGCTCTGAGGGGAGCTTCAAAGGTTTCTACATGTTTTTGCAGCATTGAGTAATGTATCACAGACATATCTCACAAATCCTTTCATAAAAAAAGCGTAGAGAGAGTGTAAATAAGAGATTCATTGTGCGGTGTAGAGAGCTTTGTTGGTTATAATGGAACTTTGTGAGATTGCGATGAACTAAGATGAGCTTTTATGATTATTGAGGGAGTTTGTGAATGTGATATTGATTTAAACCAACAGGTAAATAAACAAGAATATAATACTAAGTGACTGTCTGACTAAAACAATATTGTCTGATTTTGCTTAATTTGTCGACAAAAATAGTTTGAAACAAAGCCACTAAGACGCTGCGCATCTCCATTCAAACACAGCTGTGTTTTGTTCATGAATGAAAGTGCGTTTTTAAATGAATCTAGTGAGTCAGTGAATCAATTTCCTATTTATAAAGACAGTCACTTGGTTTATTCCTGATTAAATCAGCCGTTTGAACAAATCAAATGAATTAATGATTCAGTAATAAAAACCAGTGATGCTGCCACCTACCGGCAGTTTTAGTTTAGTAGAAAAGTATCTTTCCAGCTATTTAAATCATTTAATATTTCTATATAAAATTTTTTTATATTAAACATTAATCGCAACAAATACACCTATAGCCACTTTTGAGTTCTTCTGTCTCACCTCTGTAGTATAAATTCATTTTAACTAATGAATACTGATTAATACTGATTTCATTTGATTGGTAACTTATTCTTCTTATTCTACTTGTTCTTATTCTATTGCTTTAATTAAACATTTGAAAAAGCTTACAAAACATTTTTCTCATTTGACCTAAAAGATGACATAGTTTTAATACAGTTAGAAAAATGCCATTACAAAGCCAATGGGAATGGGAAGACTAATTTTTGATCAGTTATTTTTATTATTGATTTGAAGGTGCTCCTGAAATTTTTGACTGTGCTCCTAAAGTTAAGTTAGGAACACAAGTTCTCCTAAAAATAAAAGTAAGCATAGAGCCCTGCTTTAATGTAAATATTAATAATGATCTAAAAGTTTATCAGTAACTAAACCACTATTTATTCCCGAACTAATGTAATGTAATGTAATTTAATTTACTTGTACTATACCTTATTACCTTATTTTTTTTTTTTTTTTTTTATTTTTTTACATAATACATTCATTATATGTTTAAATGTATTTTAAAATGTCATTTTGACCAACTTAGTCTTATTTTCTTTCTGTCCTTCTTATTTCAAAAATAAATAAATACAAAAAAAGATGTGTTTGTGATCCTTAAAGGGGTCATCGGATGCCCATTTTCCACAAGTTGATATGATTCTTTAGGGTCTTAATGAAAAATCTACAATATACTTTGGTTAAAAATTCTCAATAGTTGTGTAAAACAACACCCTTTTCACCTTGTCAAAATCAGCTCTGCAAAAATCTTCCTGTTCTGGTCGAGGCTGCTTTAAATGCAAATGAGCTCTGCTGGCCCCGCCCCTCTCTTCTCTCTGTGGAGTGACGAGCCTGTTTACTTTAGCCGCATTTAGCTGTGTTTAGCTGCTAAACTTGCTAACTAGCACATTATTAGGAAAGGCGATCACAAAGATTCATTAAAAAAAAAACCTTATACTCACTTCTGCTGTAAGTGAAGCTGGATCACAAATGATTTGCACGAACATAGACGGATATATGTAGATCGGGAGGCGCATTCCCTTCACAAACAAAAGTAATCCACTGCATCTTCAGCAGCTCAGATCCGGGAGTAAATGACGACCACTATGTTCGTTATTACATCCAGCAACACAACACCTCAATTGCTCAATTCTTGTCTAACTTGCATCCCTGCTCCGGCATCAAAACATGGAGGTCTGACTGTTACAGCTGGTCTGAGGAAAGACGCTCATGTCAATCAACTATCGTAGGAGCAGCCTCTGTCAGTGTGACACAACAACGACAGGCATCTGAGAATGGCTCGATTTGGAAAAAGGGGATATTATTTTTATTATTTTTAAGGATTAATTAAAAACCACTGCATGGATTTGTATCATTATAGGGTAGATTTGTACATACACTGCCAACACACTTTAATGTTCAAACAACATGTAAAAGTGAACTTATCATCCAATGACCCCTTTAAGTCAAATGTAACATATTTCCATTTAAATGTTCTGAATTATAGTTTTCTTTGTCCCAGGCATTTACATTTTTCTTTGACCCTAATTGAAGGCATTAAAAATGAAAATTTTTCTTTCATTGTCATAAAACCTCCTTTGAGGGTCAATGAACAAAAGTCTTAAAGGAGACCTATAATGCCCCTTTTTGCAAGATAACATAAGTCTCAGGTGTTCCCAGAATGTGTCTGTGAAGCTTCATCTCAAAATACCCCACAGAACGTTTATGTCATTTGGAAAATGCCTATTTTGAGTGGAAGCAGGAACAGGCTGTTTTTGTGCATGTCTCTTTAAATGCAAATGAGCTGCTGCTCCCCGCCCCCTTTTCCAGAATAGGGCTGTGCCTTTACAGTTCCTAACTCAGATATTCAAAGACATCTGTTTGGTTTTGATGATCATGCCTGTCGCGCTGAAATTATGCGTTTTGAAGCCATATCAGTCAATAAACTTCTGATGTAGATGCAAAGAAAGTGGCTGTCACACGGCATGTGAGTACTAAACTAAGTTCTCTTTCACCTCTTATTACACTTAAAAATCAAATACACAGTGATATTATAATTAGATCCCCTTTATTCGTCAAACGACACAGGGATGAGTGTTTTAATGACAGGATTTTGATTTTTGGGTGAACTGTCCCTTTAAGCTTTCAGCTGTGCTTATTTGCATATATTGAGTCCTACAGAGGCAAGCTGCTAATGGATTGTGGGAAATGTAAATAAGCGGTGTAACACCTCTGTTAATCATGAACTGATGAGTTTGTGTGTGTGTGGTATTTATGATGATGACAGTGTGAGTTATGGCAGCACTTTTGTCTGTTTATTCTACACACAAATGTCGCTGGAGGTTTCCCTGATTGCCATTTTGCTTCCAGGAAAGTCTTACATCATAGTTCTGCTTGTATTATTAAAGTAAGCTGGAGCAGATTTCAGCTGGAGCCGCTTGTGTTGTGTGTTCCTGAGTTTACGGTGAGCTGCAGACACACGTGCGCCGGGGTTGACATTATTGATGTGTTCGGGCTCCTGTGCATCTAAAGGGTTCAGAGAATTCGCCGCTCATCCACTCACACATGATGTTATTTCAAGAATGAGCTCAAGGCCACAAATTTTCAGTAGTCAGTATCCCAGAATTTCACTTCCTGTGTTCATTTCAGGGCTATAGAGTTTACTTATCCTCACCAGAAATTATAGTTATTATACTGTAAATAGGCTTCAGGAGTTCATGTGTCTGTCAGCACTCGTCCTATAACTCAATAATAGAGTAGTAATAGTAAGAGAGTAGTTTTTTTTTTTTTTTTTTTTTTTTTTGATAAATTGTTTTAATAATGATAATTTATTTAATTTATGAAATTATTAATGATCTTTTTTTATTATTATTTAATATAATATATTACTGAAATAGTGGAGTTCCTATGTTTATTTTTTATTAAATGTAAAATATTGAACATTATTTTATTTAATTTAGTTTAGTTAAAAATGTAATATTACTTCTAGTGGAGTACCATGTTTAAATTTAACTTATTTTATTTTATTTTATTTTAACAAAAAATGCACAGGTACTCCATGTACTTGAAACAGGTACTAAAATACACATTTATTAAATAAAAGGAAAATACTTGATCTTATGTTATATTTATAATATTTATAATAAAGTACAAGTATGAATACATTACAAATGAAATTAGTATGAAATGTGGCACTGTACAAAGTGTCAAAATTAACAGCATTTTGGAATATTTTAAACTATCTTTGCATGCATTAATTTGGTTTATTCAATTTATTAAATCAATAATTCTATATATTTTATTTAATTAATATAATATATTACTGAAATAGTGGAGTGCATAGGTGTTTTTTTATTAATTAAATATAAAATATTTAACAAAAATGTGTAAAAAATTACTTAAATATTGATCATTATAAATTCATTTATTACATTACTTTAATACTACTGTACTAATGGAGTACTAATGATAATTAGTAATTTAATAATTATGATTATTTTATTTAATGAAAAAAAAAAAACACAGGTACTCCATTTACCTGAAACAGGTACTAACTACACATTTATTAAATCAAATAAAATTATTGCTCTTATGTTATACACGTTATAATATTTATGTTAAAATACAAATATAGGTATGTTAAAATTGAAATAGATATAAAATGTGACACTCAAAATTATTTAGAATTTCTTTGCACGCATCCATACATCTGTCCCAGTGTTTTTTAATTTTTATTGATTTATTGTTGATAATTATTTTATTTAATTAATATAATATATTACTGAAATAGTGGAGTTCCCATATTTTCTTTAAATTAAATTTAAAATATTTAGCAAAAACATTTAAAAAAAATAATTAAAATATTTATCATTAAAACATTCATTTATTACATACATTTAATAATGCTAATTATTTTATTTAATTTAGTTAAAAAATATAATATAATATAATATAATATAATACAAAACTTATAGTTTAGTACCATTACATTTAATTAATTAATTTACTAATAAGTAATTTAATAATTCTAATTATGTGATTTAATTAAAACACACACACAGGTACTCCAATTTGTTTTTGCATGCATCCATACATCTATCCCAGTGTTATTTTTGTATGATTTATGTACTATTATTTATTATTTATTCATATTTTTTTAAGCCTTTATTTAATTTTTTAAAATAATTTTAGTACATTAGCCTTAAATTATTTCATTGACATTTTTATTTCATTTTTATTTCAGTTACTGAAACATATTTTAATAGCTGTAGTTTTAGTTACCAATAACAACACTGATCCATCCATCCGTAAATGACAGTAGCTGCTGTAAACGTCTAATTAGCTCTGCGTAGCTTGATGGCGCTTTGGGACGGGTGTCAAGTGTATCATTTCTGTAGGCTCGGTTTTCATGCATAGCTGATGGATCCCGGGAGAAATGAACCAGATTAATACTGTTTATACTCGCTGAAAATCATCTCCAGCCGCCTCATATTGGTTTCTCATCAGTTTCTCTCCTCACGTGCTGATAGTTTTCCACTGATCTGGATTCCATTCGCTCGTCAGATGAAATCATTGTTATTGTGTCAAGTTAAAGACGTTGTGTAGCTGTTGGCCAAAGTCTGGTTGTTATTCTCTTAAATTCTGCTCATTTCTGTGGTTTGTGTGCATATAGGCAAGACTTTGCCTTGTTTTTAGTTTATAGCTAATTTTCTTCCTGACTGATAGTGATTGTTGTTGTTGAAGTAATGAACTGATTGAACAGAAACATGGAGGGAATACTCAACGTCATGCTGTGTTTCTATTAGACACTTTGTTTGCACAATGCACGCCCGTTATTAAACGAGGTCAACTGAAGGGTTTTCCATGGGCGGCTGTCCCGTTTTCACATGTGTGCTAATGAAGCTGAGGTTTTCAAGCTGGTCTGAGAGATGTTTAGGATTCTGGAGGATCTAAACAGCTTTACATTGAGAGCCACTTTTACATTTTACATTTTTGGCCACTTTTAAGTGGCTTTTAGAAACACGCTTTAACTCACAAGTTCATTTAATATGTCCATTAGCAAAGTTCTGCAGTCATGGAAATTAATTAATTAATTAATTAACACATTTTGCATGAGTTACAGCTTGTTTGGAAATGATAAATAATAAAAATATATTATGTCCTTTTTTATTTATGTAAATTCTTATTAACACTTTTTTTTTAACATGTAGCTTGCACGTTATGTATCCTAAATACAAAATCTTATTCATTCATTCATTCATTCATTCTAAACACAATTAAATATTTTTACACCTTTTGCATTTACAGCTTGTTTAGAAATGACAACCAAAATTATGCACACAATTTTATCTTAAATACAAAATCAGATTTATTTATTCATTTTTATTTATTTATTGGTTGCATTTCATGTAAACAGAAAATTAAATATTTTCAAACCTGTTGCATAATTTGCGTTAATCACAGCGGCAAATAAAACAAAAAAAAAAGATTTATTATTTATTTATTTTATTTTATTTCTGTATTCTAAACACAAGTAAATATTTTCACAAATAAACATAATTTATGCATGCAATTTTATCTTAAATACAAAATCAGATTTATTTATTTAGTTTATTTATTTATTTATTGCTAGCATTTCATGTAACCACAAAATTAAATAATTTGCACTAATGACAGCTTGTTTGGAAATGGGCAAAAAATATATATATATATGTTATGCAGGTTTTTTTTGATGTAGATTGCATATTATATCGCAAATGTCCAATTTCAGGTTGTATTTATTTATTTATTTATTTATATTTATTTATTTTTCTGTATTCTAAAATATTAAATATTTTATGAAAACACAGAATTTAAATATTTTCGTTTTTTTTTTTATTTTAATTATGTAGATTACATGTTGTATATCCTAAATACAAAATCAGATTTATTTATTTTTATTTATTTATTTTTCTGTATTCTTAATACAATTAAATATTTTCACACATTTTGCATAATTTGCATTAATTAGAGCTTGTTTGGAAATGACAACCAATAAAAATATATTATGCACATTTATAATGTGTAGTTTGCATGTAATGTATCCGAAATCTAATTAATTAATTAATTTATTAATTAATCATTCAGTCATTCATTGATTCATTGATTCATCCAGTCATTCTAAACACAATTAAATATTTTCACACCATTTGCATTTACAGCTTGTTTGGAAATGACAACCAGTAAACAATTTATATAATTGCTTTTATTAAATAAACAATTTATTTAATATAATTCACAAAAATTAAGTTTATGGTTTTTTTTTTTTTGCTTTTTTTTTTTTTTCCACACTGGCTTTGGCAAACTTGTCTGGGGACAAAGGGCGGATACAATTTTTATTCAGTAATAAATATCAAAATGATTTATTTCACTCTGACTAGATGATTATATTAAAAAAATAATTATAATGAAAAGCTTTATGATGCATTTTTATATTTTAATATTGAAAATAATAAAAACAAACCATATGACATGGCAATAAAGTTTCCAAGACAGTTTTATTGCAATCTGCACCCCTTGGGCCATAAAATGCCTGTAGTTGAAGAAACACCCAGTTTTCCCTTTAATTTGAAAACAAATACATGTATGCAATTTGCTAGGAACGTGTTCAGACATTCAGTAATATGTAGAGACAACCTTGTCGCTCACGAGTCTGAGGGTGAATGCTTTATCTCTGTGTAAATGTGTGAGCTCGTCAATGTTTTATTTGCATTGCACTGACCATAACCTGACCTGAAAACATCTCCACATGGCAGATCCCAGCTATTGTTATGTTATGCTTGCACCTCACATTCAGATAATTTGGTGTACTCTTATGAATGGAAAATGAGCTTGGTGTACTTAGGAATGGAAAAAAAAATTAAACAGGTCCAAAACCAACAACAAAACCATTTTTTGTTCCAGCATGCTTTTTAAAATAAGAAGTGTTTGAAAAGCAAAATCCCAACTTGTTCACGCTTCAGAAGCCGTTATGCTGTTTCTCCAGGTTGTATTCCCTGAAGTGAGAATCCAATTATGTGCTTACATGCTCGCTAGCTCTCAGTGGGACGAAGCGGGACGGCCGTGGAGAGCGTTAATTGATGCCTGATCTGCTGTGAGCAGCTGTGGGAGCTTTGAGAACATCTTGTCACTGATAGCAGATGAAAGAAGTTGAGAAGGATTGTGGATGTTATTCAGAATAACACAGACCTCCCTGATAACAGACTCTCACTGGCGAGACAGGACGCATCAGTCTGTGTACAATAAATATGACTGAGCTCATTAAGTTTATCTCTGGTGATGATGATGGTGGATATACTGTGTAAAGACCGAGTACAACTTTCAGTTTTTCTTCCTTCTTTAATGCACTAAGGTTTTTTATTGGCATCTATTGGCATTACTTCGATTTTCTGATTTACAACACCTTGTTCAATTTAATTTCAGTTTGATTTGATTCAGATTTATTTTAGTGTATTTCTGATTATTTCTGATATTCGTTATAAAGAATCGTTCTTAAGATTAAAACGTGATTCAGACAACACTGGTTGCACTGTATGTTTTTATGGATATTTATACGTGTCATTTGTTATGTGAATCAGGCTGCAGTGGTTGCTTTGTATGTTTTTGATTCACAAAAAAGACCTGTTTATAAGATTCACATTTGTTTGTAAATCAGGCTGCACTGGTTGTGTTTGTTTTTAATTCACTAAAAAGAGCCATTCGTTTGAGTCATTTGTTTGTAAATCAGGCTGCATTGGTTGTGTTGTATGTTTTTGATTCACTAAAAAGAACTGTTCATGTGAGTCATTTGTTTTGTGAATCAAACTGGACTGATTGTGCTGTATGATGCTGATTCACTATAATGAATCATTCTTAAGAGTCAAATGTGTGTGAATTAGTCATTTGTTTTGTGAATCAGACTACATTGTACTGTATGTTGTTGATTCGCTATAAAGAATTGTTCTTAAGAGTAAAACTTGTGAATCAGGTGATACTGGTTGCACTGTATGTTTTTGATTCACTAAAAGAAATTATTCGTAAGAGTCAAGTGTGTGAATTAGGTTACAGTTGTGCTGTGTTTTTGATTCCCTAAAAATTAACTTAAAAAATAACCGTTTATAAGTATAATTTGTTATGTGAATCAGGCTGCAGTGGATGCTTTGTATGTTTTTGATTCACCAAAAAGAACTGTTCATGAGATTCAATTGTTTTGTGAATCAGACTACACTAATTGCACTGTATGTTGTTGATTCCTTATTAAGAACCGTTCTTAAGAGTAAAACATGTGAATTAGACAACACTGGTTGCAGTGTATGTTTTTGATTTACTAAAAGAAATCATTCGTAAGAGTCTAATGCGTGTAACTTAGGTTATGGTTGTGCTGTGTTTTTGATTCCCTAAAAATTAACTTAAAAATAACCATTTCTAAGTGTCATTTGTTATGTGAATCAGGCTGCAGACTAAAAAGGATCGTTCATAAGATACACATTTGTTTATGAATCAGGCTGCACTGGATGTTTTGTATGTTTTTGATTCACTAAAAGGAACCATTTATAAGAGTCAAATATGTGTGAATTAGGTTAAACTGGTTGCACTGTGTTTTTGAAGCACTAAAAATAACCTTAACTGCCATGTTTATGACTTAGGTGTCCTTTGTTTGTGACGTAGGCTACACTGGTTGCACTGTATGTTTTTGATTCACTAAAAAGAACTGTTCATGAGAGTCATTTGTTTATAAATTAAGCTACACTGGTTGCACCGTATGTGTTTGACTCACTAAAAAGAACCGTTCATAAGATTTACATTCGTTTGTGAGTCAGTCAACACTGGTTGCACTGTATTTTTGATTCCCTAAAAATATCCAGTCATAAGAGTCATTTGTTTGTGAATCAGGCTGCACTGGTTGTGTTGTAGGTTTCTGATTCACTAAAAAGAACTGTTCAACAGATTCACATTTGTTTGTGAATCAGGCTACACTGGTTGTGTTGGTTTTATTTTTTCATTCACTAAAAAGAGCTGTTATGACAGTAATTTGTTTTGTGAATCAGAATACTGGTTGTACTGTATGTGTTCGATTCACTAAAAAGAATAATTCATAAGTCATTTGTTTGTGAATCAGGCTAAACTGGTTGTGCCATATGTTTTTGATTCACTAAAAAGAACCGTTCTTTAGAGTCATTTGTTGTGTGAATCAGGCTGCAGTGGTTGCATTGTATGTTTTTGAGCCACTAAAAACAACTCTTAACAAGATTCACGTTTGTTTGTGAATCAGGCTGAACTACTTTTACTGTATGTTTTAGTTTCACTAAAAACAACTGTTCATAAGAGTTATTTGTTTGAGAATCAGGCTACACTGGTTTCTCCATATGTTTTTGGTTCACTAAAAAGAACCGTTCATAAGAGTCAATCTTTTGTGGATCAGGCAACACTGGCTGTACTGTATGTTTTTGATTCACTAAAGGGAAACATTCACAAGAGTCAAATGTGTGTCAGTTAGGTTAAACTGGTTGCAATCTGTTTTTGATTCCTTAAAACTAACCATTCACAAGTGTCATTTGTTTGCGACTGTATGTTTCTGATTCACTAAAAAGAACCATTTGTAAGAGTCCTTCATTCATTTGTGAATCAGGTGGTACTGTTTGCACCGTAACGTTAATAAGAATCATTTGCTTCAGAATCAGGCTGCACTGGTTGAACACAGTACAGTCTTTCTATTGCTTTACTTTCAGTACAGAAGGTAAACTTGGGTACAATATGATTCATTTTGCAGTGGCAATGAAGATTGACCAACGATGGCACAGATTCAGCATCAGGGAGGCGTTTACAAGCCTCTGCACATCTCTAACCCACATTCACAGCAGTGAGCAAACTCAGTGAATCACTCTGACGTATACAGTACAGAGAAGATGATGTGTTAATAAAACAATAATGTAATGATCACACCAGTGTCATTTTTTATTTTTTATTTTTGCTGCGGTGTGTAAAGCGTCCATTCACTGTCCCCGACACAGTAGCTGATGGATTTACCAGACAACACCGCTACAACATTTCATCTGAATCGCTTTCCTTCCTTTTCTTTTGTTAGAGAGAAACAAAAAGCCTTGCTTTTGTTATGCTCCCCATTCAGTGCCTAAGAGCGAGTTATTGCTTTGACAAAACAGGTTTTCTCTTTTCGCGCGGGCTCTTGCTCTTTCGCTGGCGTCAGATAGCATGAATGTGTCATGCAGAAATGATCACCGTTCCCTCCCTATGTCATAAGGCCTAAAGGAACGCTACACTGGAGGACTAGTCATAATTTCCTATGATAATTTCAAACCTTAAACATTCCTCAGTGCTGTTTTTAAGTGAGAATAGAAAGATCTTCATCAACAGGGCTGCACAACTCTAATAAAGCTATAGCAATTGTCAATTACGTCAAGTTTAAAAGAAATATCTTCTGCTCACCAAGGCTGCATTTATTTGATAAAAAATACAGTAAAAACTGCAATATTATGAAATATTATTTCAGTTTAAAATAACCGCTTCCTATGTGAATATATGTTACAGTGTAATTTATTTCTGTGATCAAAGCTGAATTTTCAGCATCATTACTCGCGTCACATGATCCTTCAGAAATCATTCTAATATGCTGATTTGCTCTAGAAACATTTCTGATTATTATCTTATAGACTAATTTAAGCATCTGTAATTTGCTGTTGATCTTAACAGACTCTTCTTATGCAACATGAGCAGATCTAAATGCAGTGCTTTAATAAACAATTAAAGTCTAATCGCAATCACATCAGCTGTGATTATAATCTCAGTAATTAATTCTGGAGGACTAAAAAAGTCTCATATTTCGTGCCAGAGCACCGGATCGTTTGTGCGCCAGTCCAGACCTGCTGCTTCTGTCTTTACACTCCCACAGAATGACATATATCCTCTCTCTCTCCATCAACACACACGTTTTTCTGCTAGTCATCTGTGAAGCAGGAACCGGTTTCCTCCCTCTCCTGTCCTCAATTTAGAGGCAAAACGCATGCCGTGAAGATCGGGTTACTGGATTTCCACCAAAATCGTATTAATCGAGCTGTCATATAAGTCACGATGTGATGAGAAAGCCATATGTGCGGTAATCACTCTGTCAACCGTTGAGAAACATGTATCGCACGCCAGGCTGCGGCTTCATCACAAACCTGAAAACTCAATAACAAAATTAGATTTATGTTTTTATTACTTATCATTGGCCAGGTTTGGATCTATAGGGTTAGTGTTTGCTTAAAGGAATCACAAAACACAGCAAAAATGGTGCATTTATGCCATTTAATAGATTTTAGCATCTTGGTATGTTTGACTGTGTGCGTCTCTTTAAGTGTGTGTGTCAGAGAGCTTCAAGAAAGAAAAGAGTTGATTGGCGGGTGTAAGTGAGCTGTTTTCTCTGCTGGAATTCTTCAGTTACACATGAGTATTGGATTTCCTGTCATCATTATTTTAGTGAAATACCTGTTTGTTTGACACACTGACCCAAACTTTACTTGTAAAGGTCCTGAAATAACACAAGGCCGACAATGTACAGCATTACAGACCTACACGTCCTTGTGTCTGATACAGTTTCTTTAAATGTCCCTTGATATATTTGAAGAGTTCAGATGCAAAACCAGCTAAAAAGCCATCTCGGTCAAAAATGAGATAATGATGGTGAGTGAATGCTTCTGACACATACTATACATCCATCAAATACTTTTACTTCAAACTTGCTAAATTCCAGCCTCAGCCCAATCAGAAGTACCACTACTTACATAGAAACCTATACAAAGTAGCCAGAAAGAAATGCTCATTTTAAAGAAAAACGTCAGATGGATTTAACTGGTTTTGCATCTGAACTCTTCATATGTTTTTGTCTTTTTATTTTCATATGCTACCATTTAAAAGTTTGCTCAATTTATTAGTATTTTTTATTAAGTAATTCTTGCTCACCATGTCTGCATTTATGTGATTTTAAAAATACAGTGAAATCTGAAATATTGTGAAAAATTATTACAATTTAAAATAACTATTCTATTGTTACATTTTTTTAAAATGTAATTTATCTCTGGGATGCAAAGCTGAATTTTCAGCATCATTACTCCAGTCTTCAGTATGACATGATCCTTCAGAAATCATTTTATAATGCTGATTTGACTATTATCAGTGTTTAAAACAGTTGTGCTGCACATTTTTTTTGTGAAAACCTTGATACATTTTTATTCCAGGATTCTTTGATGAATAGAAAGTGCAACAGCATTTATTTTAAATAGAAATCTTTTGATCGTTTAATGCAGTTTAATTTCTTAAAACGAAAAAAAGGGGGAAAAAAAATCTTGCTCACCCCACACTTTTTAATGGTAGTGTGCGTCATATATACATTTAATTAATTACAGTTGAGGTTAACAGTTTACATATACCTTGCAGAATCGCAGAATGTAAATTATTTTACCAAAATAAGAGGGATCATACAAAATGCAAAATGCGTGTACAAAAATGTGCTGTTCTTCAGGAAAATCCTTCAGGTCCCACAAAATCTTTCCAGCATTTTTGTGTATTTGAACCCTTTCCAACAATGACTGTATGATTTTGAGATCCATCTTTTCACACTGAGGACAACTGAGGGACTCATATGCAACTTTTTACGGAAGGTTAAAACGCTCACTGATGCTCCATAAGGAAACACAATGCATTAAAAGCCAGGGTGTGAACACTTTGGAAAAGAATGAAGATGTACATTGTAATTTTTTTTTATTTTGCCTAAATATCATATCTTTTCATTTAGTACTCCCTTTCAGAAGCTACAGGAGATACTTACATGTGTACCAGAAGACAAAATAGGTTAAATTTACCCTGATCTTCAAATTCCAAAAGTTTTCACCCACCGGCTCTTAATGCATTGCGTTTCCTTCTGGAGCATCAGTGAGTGTTTGAACCTTCTGTAATAGCTGCATATGAGTCCCTCAGTTGTCAAAAGTGTGAAAAGATGGATCTCAAAATCATTTGACATCATAGAGTCATTGTTGGAAAGGGTTCAAATACAGAAAAATGCTGAAAAATCAAAGAATTTGTGTGATCTGAAGGACTTTTCTGAAGAACAGCAGGCAGTTTAACTGTTCAGGACAAATAAGGGACTCATGAACAACTATCACTAAACAAAAAACACATATGTGGATCATTCAGTATTAAAAATCAAGTGTGCGTTAACTTTTGCACAGGGTCATTTTTATAAATTCAATTATTATTTTCTCAAGTGGACTATATGTAAACATCTTTTAGGTGAAATATCTTCAGGTCAGTACTGAATATAAAATAACTTGCGTTTTGTATGATCCCTCTTATTTTGGTAAAATAATAATTATTAAGGTGTATGTAAACTTTTGACTTCAGCTGTATAATATGTATAAGTGTGTGTTTTCCTTCTTTCCTTTTCTGATCCTTCGAAGTAAAAAAAAAATTAGAAATTTCAGACTGAAACAATTTTCACCTCACCAGTTCGACTGCTTTTAGAACTTTTGCCTGAACTTGTCCAGTTCAATACACCCGACTTGAGAGTCACAGACACAGACACACACTGTGCCAGCCTTCATCAACGAGAGTGTCCCTCATGCTCTGCCAGCCGCTGTAGGGAGGTCTGGACGAGCCCTAAACACGGTGCTTTGTGTGCTTGAAACGGGCTGTTCTGTCTGCTCTGACAGCCTGGCACGACGCCCGTCATCTGTAGCAGTTCTACGGCTGTACCATCCTCTTACTCACAGCCTGGCAGCGCTGCCAATGACTATCACTCTCAGCTCGCTCGCTTTCTCACACACGTTCACTGTCGCTGCTGTCGTTTGCTGGTGGTCCTGAACTGTGTTGGATTGGGTTACTCATCTGTCACATCGCTGACACTAATGGCCACGGTCAAAGAAATGCCAGACCTGTGCCAAAATACCGCAAAACCCCTTTGCTTTTTTCAAGGTTTGTTGATAAAGCTGTTTGTATTTGAGGCTGAATGGAAACGGCTGTTAAGATGTGATTTCCTTGGTATTTGAAAAGCCTTTTGAAGGTGATTCTGTCAAATAAACCTAGGGCCCTATGATTTCCACAATGCAGAAAACGTGGACGGAATGGCTGAATCCGTCAATAAACTGAATTTACAAACTGAATTTAAAAACGGATTAATAAATTGAAATGAGATCAGTACACTTAAATTAAAATGCAATATGGACTAGTGTCTGTGCATATTAAGTTGCGTGTTCTGCACGTCTGTGTGTGAATGAATGGCGCAGACACACAATTTTGTTTACTACACACTTACTGAAGCACACGTGACTCTCGCTGTGTTTTCAGCCTCTGCCGCCTTAATATGTGAGTACATGAAAACAACCATAATCTCTAGAACTGTTTTGAGAGTCACTTCATGTGCATTTTACCATTTCTTGTAAGAAAAGAAAAAAAAAACAAAAACAAAAAAACTACTGTTACATTATGTACAAACTTAAAGGTCTTCACAACACCGTCAAAATAAAAGTCCAGTTGAACTCTGACAGAAATTAATTACTTAATGTAATGATAGTACTACTAAGGTACTACTAAAAAAAAATATTTACCAGAATTTATTTACCAGAAAAATGTAAATGCACAAAAAAGATGAATGAGAAAATAAGAAAAATAATTAATTAATAATGAATATATAAAATAAAATTAATTATTTAGAGATGGTTTTGATTATTGAAATGTAATGAAACTAATAAAATTGAATCAAGAAAATTCATGGAAAACAGAATTTGGTAAAAAATAAAACTGCATTTGAGTGGAAAAATTATTTCAAAATAATTAGACATGCTTTTTTATGAATAGACTTTAATTTAAACATTATAACGTAAAAAAAACCCAGAATCCAGACAAATTAAAATGAAAAAATGGAATTAGGGAAAAAAAAAAGAATTTATATATATATATATATATATATTCCTATCAAATAGGGCTAGGTAATATCTTTTTTTTTTTTTTTTAACCTTTTGAATCAGTTGTTTGAAGTGGACTGTTTAAATCTGTATAAACACAATTAATCCGTTTTAGCAACTGTTTTTGCTGTTAATACTAGATGCTATTAAAACATCTCTTGAAGTCGAGCACTGCTTTTTCTCACCATTTATTTGATCAAAAATACAGTAAAATACTGCAATTCAATTAGGTACAATTTTCTATTGTAATATATGCTCAAATATAATTGATTGCTGTGATCAAAGCTGTCTAATATGCAGATTCTGGTTATTATTATTATTATTATTATTATTATTGGTGATAAAGCGGTAATTGGTTTATTTTAGATATCTATTTATTTCAGATTTACAGGCTTGAAGCAGCATTAAAGTGTTAAACCTGTTTTTCTTCAGTAATATAATTCGGTAAGAAAAATGTAAGTTAGGAATTGATTTTTATCAGCCTGGTATCGACTGGTTTATAAAAAGTGAATATAAATGTTACTATAAATGTATAAACTTCACATAAATGTGATGAAATAATCCAAGGATATTTTTGGGTTGTATTTGTTTAAATGTATAGATTTTGATGCATTTAATCATCAAACTTCAGTGTGTCTCAGCAGCTGTATGAGTGTTTTTGCAGTTCTGCTGGTTTATCTTTCTCTGAAAGAAATGGCATTGTTTTTTCATCGGAAATGAGGTGATTCAGAGCTGTCTGTTTACTCTGTATTAGTCCAGAAACTCTCACTCTTGGCCACAATATCAGCGTCATCTGTTTTACATGTACACATAAGTATATTTTATATAGAAAGACCATATACTGTATATAGTTTGTATGTGTGTGTTGGTGCATTATGGTCTAGAAAAAGTGTAAAGCCACGGTCACGTGAGACTTGGAGCATGCAAAATTTCTATGGACACTGTAACTTTCATAATATGACCGTACACTTCGGCGTCTTATTAAAAAAGCACAATTTTGCATATGAGAAAGAAATTTGCGAGCTTGTGTTTCCCGCACTCTCATTTGCATGTGTGTGATTGGACGTCAACAGAATAAAAAGTGTAGTGTGAGCGTCCCTCAAGGGTGTGTTAGAAAGTGTGAGATTACCAGAAAGTGTGTAATTACAGATGAGCGTGAGACGTTTGAGAGTTTGCTTTCATCATAAGGTCAAGCACACAGTTTATAAGATCTCTAATCACACACTGTCACACAACTCTATTGCTGATTATGATTGATGTCAGCTGCTGTCTTCATGATGCCAGTTACAACATACAAGTCACGACATCAGTCAATCCAAAGTGTTTTTTGAAATACTTTTGGCTACATTGTAAATATCATGGTATTACAGTAAATGCATGTGAATATAGTAATTAGCTGTTGACTTACAGTATATGAGTTTTTAAACCAGTACTGATGCTGATATAAGAATATATTTGTCTTCCTACTTCAAAATTTCACCGTTACTTTAATGTGTCAACTGCTGATACAGTGTGTGTGAGTAAAAAACATTTTTTGTATATTTTCAAAATTTGTAATCTTAATAAGCAAGGGACACAACCAAAATCAATTTAAATAACTAATAATTAAATAATTGAATAAATCAAAATAAATAATTAAAATCAATTTAAATAAAAAATAATTGTAAAAAACGTTAAAAAAAAAATAAATATAACAATCGTATTAAATATATTATTAAAAAATTCTTTAAAAAAAAACAAAACATTCAACAGTTATTCCAAAATTTTCAAATTTAAAATTTTCAAAATTTCAAATTTTGTCCATGAAATATTTATATATTATGTGTACAGTATCTCAATTCAGCATAATGCCAAACTTTACACATTCATTCTGTATGATGTCAATCAAAGGTTGTCGTAGTAAACTGTTGCGCTCATAATCTTGTGTAGTCATGTTGTCAAAACTGATTTTGGCAGTCTGACAGGTAAATAAGATGCTTCCAAAGATGCTTCCAAATATCCGTTCAGGCTTGCCTAATCTAGAGCATCTGTAAAGTGCCATCAGATTTTGTTAGAATTGAGGGAAATGGGTTATGGAAGGCTTGAACGCTCCACTAAGAGATTCCATTTATGTCAGGATCTGTGTCCAAAATACTGGTATGATATTTAAAAACGGCAGAGAACTTCAGTTGCAAGTTTCATGGGAATTGATCTGTCAGATGGCTGAGGCTACACTCATGCGTCCAGGAAATTTCGTATGAATGCTGACCTGTCAAGAGTTATTATCTTATAAATGTGTCAGGGTAGGGGTCAGTGGGTTTGGTTCCGGATGCCAGTGCAGATTTAGAGTGTCAGTCATGTCCTTTATGGAGATAGACAGACAGTCGATCTGACAGGTAAAATCTGATGGCGGTCTGTGAACATGTGCCAGTCAAAGCTCAAGGGCGTCTGGACTTCTTGCTAACGTTATGTGGCATGCAGAGTGTGAGTAAGGCAGAGGGAAACGGAGGTTTTGTAACGCTTGGCCTTTCCAAAAAATAGCACAGCTGCAGGCTGCTTTAAAAAATGTGTGCATTTATTTTTTTCTTTCTGAGTCACTAGTTTGTGCAGTTTTACTTCCGATTGCATCACCAGTTCATGTTTGCAAAGTCTAAGTTCTGTTTAAACGACAATGATTATACAAAAACAGAAAGGTTTTTCTGTTTTCCACATACCTATGACAAAGTTAAAAGAATCCCTGTTCACACAGCAAAAAATACAAAAAATCAGTATTATGCATGCTAGGCCACTACATGACTGCACTTAAGATAACCTGTAGGAAAAATACACACACTCTCACACATCTTAAGCAAGCAGAATAATGCAGGGATTTTTTTTTTTTGTGCCTTTTAACGATTACATAATTGTGGCATCTCAATTAATTGTGCAGCCCTAATTGTGACTTTTTACCTCACAATTTTGACTTTTATATCTCTCAAATCTGACTTTATTTTTTAAATTGCATGATACAATCTTGCAATTCTGACTTTTTTTCTTAGAATTGTGAGACAAAACTCGCAGTTATAGTCACAATTGCGAGTTATATGTCTCTATAATGCAATTGCGAATTAAATCAGAATTGTGAGATATAAACTTGCAATTTTGAGTACCTTTTAGACTTTTTCCCTCTCGAAATTTGACTTTATAACTTGCAATTGTGAGTTTATATCTCACAATTCCAAGAAAAATGTCAGAATTGCGATACAAGCTTGCATTTGCGAGAAACAACGTCAGACTTGTGAGTTTTTCTCTCATAACTGCATGATATAATTGCATGATATAAACTTGCATTTGTGAGTTAAGTCTGAATTGCCAGATACACAGTAAACTTGTAAATCTGACTTTTTTCTCAGAATTGTGTGATATAAAACGCGTTAAACAATTGCGAGTTATAAAGTCAGAACTGTGAGGCATAAACTCACAATTTCCTGGAAATATAGTTGCAATTCTAAGAAATAAAGAAAAAGAGTTATGAGATATAAACTTATAATTCTGACTTTTTTCTTTAGAATTGGGAGTTTATATCTTGCAATTCTAATTTGCAGTTGCGAGTTTATCTTCATCAGAACTTTGAGGAAAAAAAAGTCAGAATAGCAAGATACAACCTTGCATTTGCAAGAAAAAAGATGAAAACTTAATTTCTCAGAATTCTGAGTTTATATCCCACACTTCTGACTTTATAACTCACAATTATGAGTTATGTGCAATGTCGACGTATGTCTTATAAATGTACCTATGTGTATTTATGTCTCACGTCTTCTCACGTCTGGAGGAGACTGAATATTTGCAAAATATTTGCTGAAATGTATTGTTTGTATTGTTCATACAAAAACAGTTGGATTCATCTGGATTGCTGAAAATTTGAGCATGTACAGCTGTTTGACATTTAATTAGTTAAGCTGTAGACACAGGATGTGTTGTATATTGTCTGTTAGCACAAAAATAATTTATCTCTTGTAGATTTAGTCTGTTTAAGTAAATGTTGCCATTTCCAGTAGCTCAATTGTTGTCACTTTCATTCGTCAAAGTCCCACATTGGCCCCTTTAGCCAGATGTCGCCTTTTATAGTGGATCATGAAGTGCACTTCCTTTGTTTGTTTCATTGGACACTTCCTGGTGTGTGCAGAGCTGCGATTTATGAGGCCCCATGGGAAAAATGGTCTTTTATTACCTTTCTCCTCCTCTCTTTCTCCCTCACATACACGCACACACACACACACACACACACACACACACACACACACACACACACACACACACACACACACACACACACACACAGGCACCCTGAGTCTGAATCTCTGTGCTTTTGTTGCTGTCACTGGCAAATAGAGGTTTTCATCTCACAGAATGAAATACTGGTTCAACAAGTTCAGGTTTATATTGCTGGAGCTCAGTCTGTCATACACCGCTTATGAAAGGAGGAAACACTTTAATTAGTAGATTAGTCAATCTTGTGATGTTCATTTTTTTGGGCAGATCTATTTGTTTATTCAAAACTAGATTAATAAGCAATTTATACATGCAATTACTTGAATACACTTGTTCTATGAGGAGCATGTTTTTAATTTCTGAATTAAAAGTGATTTTGTTCATTTTTGAGAGAATTAAGTCAATTTCAGGGTGGTACACCTGTCAGTATTATAATGAGAAAATTATTTCCATTAAAAGAGTGAAATTCTTGAGAAGAATTGAGTAGTGGAATTGAGTAGTTTGGCATGTTTGTTTAATGTTATTTCTTTAAACAGAACTCCTTCGCTGCTTATTAATAATAACTTATTAAGTTATATGGTGCAACCAACATGCAGAAAAAAAACAGAAGACCTTAACTAAATAACTGTGTGTCTCATTACATAATAATAATTGATCATTTTATTGTAAAATGTCATGTGGTGCAACTACCCAAATAATAATAATAATAATAATAATAATAATAAAACAATAATATGATAATTTTGTAAAATGTCATGTGCTGCAGCTACCCAAATAATAATAACAGTAATAATATTCTGACAATTTTTTTGTAAAATGCCATATGGTGCAACTACCCTACTACTACTACTACTACTAATAATAATAATCAGATAATTTTCTTGTAAAATGTCATGTGGTGCAACTACCCTAAAAATAAATAAATAAATAAATAAATAAATAAATAAATAAATAAATAAATAAAAAGTAAAAATAATATGATAATCTTATTGTAAAATGTGGTGCAGCTACCCAAATAATTATAATAGGAATAATATTCTGACAGTTTTCTTGTCATATGGTGCAACTACCCTAATAATAATAATAATAATAATAATCTGACAATTTTCTTGTAAAATGTCATGTGGTGCAACTACCCCATTAATTATAATAATAATAATAATAATAATAATAATACATTTCTTGTAAAATGTCATGTGACTACCCAAAATGGTTACGCCACATGACATTTAATCAATATTCATTTTTTCATTATCGATTATGTTACTTATTTAGTGATACTGACTCACGTTTAAAATGTTATTTTATATTACTGTATTTTTTTTATTTAATCACTTTAATTGGAAACAGAAGTGCTTGTAACCTCATTATACTTCAATTCCTTTTTTAACTTGCACTTTAAAGAAGCTACATCAACATAAAGTTTCAAAGTTTCACCTCGTTTCACAGCATTTCACTTGATTTTCGCCTTTTCTGTTGTTTTTCTGGTTTAACTGTTACACCTATCCTCTCGTCTACTCCATCCTGCGCTCAGACTTGTGAATGTTGGATCCCTGCCTGGATTTCTTTGGCAGACACCTACTGGTTAGTCAGTGCGATCTATATGTGTGTGTGGCTGACATTCACCTCATTCAACGGAATTTTAATTTAACTTTCAGCTCTTAATCAGGCCTTAGAGGACGCCATTGTCAAACCAATTTAGCCTTGAGCACGTTTCACCTGCATGTAAAACCATCTTTAGTCGTGCACTTTCACACTTTGCGTTAAGTGAGACATAATTCGTTTGGCTCCGTCAGTGCTTCTTATTCAAGCTCTTAGTGCAATCACATATGTAGACGTCTAGCGGGGAACAAATATGAGCCTGCTGCTCTAGATCCAACATTGCCAACGGCTCTCAGCCGTATTTAATGCCATTATGGCTTTCATTTTGTTTTCTTTGATACCCTAGAGGCATTCCTTCGTCCTCTCGCGCTCTATTCCTTCAGCCAGTGCTTCTATTTGAAGACCAAGGACACTAATTTAGCCTTCTGCGATGCTATCAATACACTTCAGACTCAAATGTTGGCACACTTGCTTATAATGGACTTAAAGGTCATGGTTACACAATGAAAACTTAGAATTATTTAGTAACAAAGGAGGAGAATGAATTTTTGTAATTGCAGGGTTTTTTGTGGGATCTCAGAAAGGTTTCAGATTAAGATTGGACAGACTGGAATAATAATTACAGACAAAAATAAGAAGCTTTGTTTAAGAATGGAACTGTCTGAAAGGAATAATTCAGCCCCCAAAATGTTATTTATGCACCATCATGTTACAAACTCATTAAATATATATTTCTTCTGTAAAAAAACGAGACATTATCTATTTTATTTGTCTAACATATATAAAATATCATTTATTTATTTATTTTTGGCAGAATATATGATGATATGCTTTTGTTGTATAGAAAAGAGCAGAACATTTAACCTAATAAGTTTGACAGAGGAAAGAAAAAATAATACTGCTGGATAAAATGATAAAAATCTTTACACTACTTTTCCAAAAAAAAAAAAAAACAAAACAAAAAAACAAACAAAACAATTTATTTTATTTAATTATATATATATTATTAATTAAAATTATTAAATGCTTTTTATGTAATCAATCAATTAATCAATCAATCAATCAAGCAGTATATTATTTAATTAATAACAGGCTTAGTCAGCCCTTATTATTTATTTATTTATTTATTTTTTGCCAGAATATATTATTATTTGCTTTTATTGTATGAAAAGAGCAGAAAATTCTATACTACTTTTCCAAAAAAAATAAAAATAAAATAAAGTAAAATAAAAAATAAAATGTTTTTATTTAATTTAATTTAATTTAATTTAATATATTTTTAATTAAACAATTAAATGCTTTCTATGTAATCAATCAAGCAATCAATCATTAAATTAATTGCAGCCTTAGTCAGCCATTATTATTTATTTATTTATTTATTTATTATTTATTTATTGCAGAATATATTATGATTTGCTTTTATTGTATGAAAAAGAGCTGAAAATTCAACCTAACAAGTTTGACAGAAGAAAGAAAATAATACTGCTGGATAAAATAACAAAAACTTTTCAAAAAAATAAAAAATAAAATAAAATAATAATAATAAAAAAATAATAATTTGCTTATTTTTTATTTAATATATTTTGTATAATATATTTTAATTAAATAATTCATTTTTTTAAATTCACTCAATCAATCAGTCGATCGATTAATTCCTAATTCTTAATTGATAAATCCATCATTTTAGCTTCCAGGAAATGTTTTTGTTTGGCAAATATTTGGGTAAATAATCAAATTCTAACAAAAATTGGTAAACAAAAATTGGGCAAATAAGATCATTTATATAAAATAATTAATATAACATATATTATATTTACATTTCAAAACGTATATGTCGAATATTGGTCAGAGCATATATTTATAAAAGCATATTCTGGGATTTAAATGTTAAAGAAGTGTTCAAATGTGCTTCCTAACAGGAATGTAAAGCACACACTTAAAGGTTTATACATTTTTTAACACTTTTTTTTTCTTTATTATGTATTTACTTGTAAAACGAGTCTGTGATGCATATGATTTGTAGTCATTGTTTGCGCGCGCACTATGAGCCTCTAGAGCAAAGACAGCGTTGCTGGAAAACAACGAACCCTGGCTTTAATGAAGAACAGCTTCTCTTCTTGTAATTCTACACACTTGTTCTTCACAAGGCACTTCATTACCAAACCTTAAAAGAATCAGTTTTGTGAACCCAGCCCAAGCTAAAACCACTATTCTCGGGAAAGAGCGGCATGTTTTTTAGCTAAATAAATGATGTCATCACGAAAGCCAGGTCACAGGGTTGGGATGAGAGAAGGAAAAACAAACCTGATATACGGGTAAGAGAAAGTGAGATACAGTGACAACACCATAACACATCAGTTATGATTAAGGCCTCGTCTGTGGTCACGGATTACGGTAAATGTAGTGGCAATTAACCGCAGACTGCTCTTTCCATACTAATGTGCTCCGTGCGGGGCACTTTAATGCCTCCTCTCGGCACCTCAGACCGTCTAATGATTTCTACACGCGATAACATTAGCACAGTTTGCATCGCGCCATATGTCCACTCCCTCGTTGCGTTCCGTGTGCAGTATTTTGTGATACCGACACGAAGCCTTATGTTTCACTTGGCATGGTCTGAGCCTCCATCTGGCATGCATAACTCGTGGTTATGAAATAATAAACAATGCACTGAGAGATAGTGCTGACTGCAGTCCTTTGCTGGTGCAGGACCTGTTTCTTGAACATGCCAAATCTTGAATCTTTGTTGCCGATGCCTTGACGTACAGTAGAATTTGCTAAACTGATGTTTAGTCTGCCATTTGATTGGTCGACTGCCATGTTCAGTAGCCGACATTTCAATAGAGCAATCACAGTCAAAGTTGATGGTTTGTTTGCAACAATTTTAGCACTTAACCGATCATACTTAGGCGCAAAGCATGTGAAGATAATTTGTGTGTGGGTGTTCTTCAAATACAGGCACTTTTATGTACCAGAGATTGATTATTCAGTTTATAATTATACAATTATTAAAATGAATTAATTTAAGTGAATAAATGTAATTGTATACATGCATGTATGCATAATTTAACAAAATTTGTATACATATATTTTTATTTGTACTTAAAAAAAAAAAGCCTTTTATGTATAATATTATTTAATTGGTTGTCTCAAAACCATTTTTTTCACCAAAATATGAAAATATTCATCTAAAAATATTAATTTATTATTATTATTATTGTTATTGTCACAAAAGTTTTTTCCTAAAATATGAAAATTCAATATGATATATCAGTATTTTTTTAATTTTATTGTCCCAGTTTTGTTTTTTGAAATAAGAAAATTCATCAAAAATATTCATTATTATATTTTTTTAAAAAATTGTGATAATCTAAAGAATAAAAGATTCATATATTTATATATTTATATTATTTACATAAATATACGTTTTTACAACTTTTACTACGTTTTAATACTTTAATTATTATTATTATTATACTTTAAAGCTTATTATTTTTTTATTATTATTTTAATGATTGTCTCAAACCTAGTTTTTTCCCTAAATATGAAAATTCATCACAATACATTAAGTATTTTTATTAAATAAAGGATTTTTTTTTATATATATATATATATTTTTTTATTTATCCCAAAGTTTTTTGTTTTCTAAAATATGATAATTCATAAAAAATATTAATTTTATATAAATATCTTATTCTTTTACTCTTTTTAGATCATCACTATATATATATTTTTTTATTTGTACTATGTAAAAAGGTAAAAGAATAAAATATATATTTATATATAATTTTATATAATTTATGTAAATATATTCTTTACTACTTTAAAGCTTTTATTATTATTATTATTATTATTATTATTGTCCTCAACCCAAACCTAAACTTTTTTTCCCCTAAAATACGAAAACTAAAATATTTTTATTAAATAAGTATTTTTTTTTTTATTTTATTGATTTTCCTAAAGTTTTGTTTTCTGGAATATGAAAATTCATCAAAAAAAAAAAAAAAATAAAAATAAAAATAAATAAATAAACAACAAGTGAAAGAATCTCTATGATATGTAAGATATTAAATCTTTTTTGAATGGTATAATTTCCAATCATGCATCAAATTTGTCAAATTATTTGAAAAATGTGAATGTGTCGCTTAATTGTATGTATTTATGATTATACCCTTGCTAAAGTTAACCATGGTTTTATTATGGTAAAAGTGTAGTAACCATGTTTTTACTGATTAACCTATCATTTGTATAACCACAATTTTACTGCAAATACCAAAGTTAAACTATGGTTAGTGTTGCAAAACCATGGTTAATTTGTGGTTTAACTATAATAACTATGGTTTTTTTGGTATGATTTGTAATAAAACCATGATTCATTTTCGTAAGGGTATATAGATTTCTAGCCATGTAATTAGCCAGAATTAACTATGAAATTGGCAGTCAACCATTTTTTAGAAACATATTTAAAATGCCATTTCTGCGAATGTCTGAATGAGTAGTGATGTGGTGAAATGACATTTGTTATTTTAGAAATTGATTGCTTAGGGGGGGAAAAAAACAAGCAAAAAAACTGTGATGTGTGTACCAGAAGATTAAGAGTTAAAAGAGTGCCTTAAGAAGGTTTATTAAAGTTTATATGGCCAAAAATGTTCCCAGTGGAAGAAACCCCCTTATAAACCCTATAGCAAGTTGCTAGTACATTAAGAGCTTGCTCTTTGGTTCTTGAGGTGCGTGACTCTTTTCGTGGGCTTGTGCTAATTCTAGGGTTAAAGAGGTGAACCGTCACTCGTCAGCTGTGGGTTCACAGCTTTGCAACCTGATGCAGTGAATCCCTCCCTACTTCCTGAATGGGTTGCTGATTCACACAGGCTGTACGGTGTAAGGGGGCGTTCGGGATCACATTTCCCCAGCTATTCCCTCTCTCTCCCTCTCTGTGGTCTTTGCTATGCCAGGTCACCCCATCTTAGCTGTTGTGGGGTTACAGTACAACCAATGAATGGAGCTCCCACTGTTTCAGACTGCTGGGAAACATAGATCTCTGTGCTAATGGCCCAGTTCTGCTGGAAGGAAAGTTGGCCGACTGCCCACCGTACAGGCCCAGCAATGTTAATATTAGCAGACAAAGGTAAATAAACATGGCAGAACACATTAATTAAGTTTCTTGACTGCACACTTCTGGAAGAAAGTCAGGTAACATCTGTATGACCCAATTAGTGTTCGCAATCTATGCCTTAATTTCACACTGTGTTGGGCAGCTGTGTTTTCTAGGTGATTTGCTTGTTTGTTTGTTTTGTATGCTGTTGTTTTGGTTTAGGTTTGTTGGTGTTGTTTTTGTTTGTTGTTTTTTTGGCATGTTTTGTTTGTTTTTCTTTTTGTTTGGTATTATTTTAGTTTGGTATGTTGGTGTTCTTTGTTTTGGTTGGTGTGGTTTTTTTTTTTGTTTTTTTTTTGTTTGTTTGGTGTTATTTTTGGTTTGGCTTTTGTTTTTGTTTTTTTCCTGGTTTTGTTTTGTTTTTTTGTTTTGTTTGGTGTCGATTATTTTTTCTTTTTGTTTAATATTTTGGTTTCATTTGTTTTGTTTGTGTTTATTGTTTGCCATTTTTGTTTTGGTTTGTTTTTTTTGTTTTGTTTAGTGCTATTTTTGGATTTTGTTTTAGTTTGTGTTTGTTTTGCTTTATTTTGTTTTCTTTATTTTATTACTTTTTTTTTCTTGGTTTTGTTTTGTTTTTCATTTTTAATGTGTTTTGTTTATTTTCTTGTGTTCGTTGTTTTGTTTCATTTGTTTTGTTTAGTGTTTTATCTGTTTTTGTTTTGTTTAGTGCTATTTTGCTTTGTGTTCTGTTGTTTTAGTTTGTGTTGGCTTTAGTTTTAGTTGGCTTTGTTTGCTTCTTTTTTTTTCTGTATTTTCATTGGTGTTTTTTTTGTTTGGCTTGTTTTTTTTTTTCTTGGTTTTGTTTTGGTTGGTGTTTGTTTTTATGGGCTTTTTCTTTTTTCTTTTTGTTTGATATTTTGATTTTATTTATTTTGTTTAGTGTTCTGTTTGTGTTTGTTTGGTGTTTTGTTTAGTATTATTTTTGTTTTTTGTTCAGTTGTTTGTTTTAGTTTGTGTTTGGTGTTATTTTTTGTTTTGTTTCGCTTTGTTTTGTTTTCTTTATTTCGTTTGGTGTTTTTTTTTCTTCCTAATTTTTTTTTTGTTTGGTGTTGTTTTTTTATTTTTGTTTGATATTTTGATTAGTGTTTTGTTTGTGTTTTTTGTTTTCTTCAGTGATATTTTTGTTTTGTGTTCAGTTGTTTGTTTTACCTTGTGTGTTTGTTTGGCTTTATTTTTGGTTTGTTTTGCTTTGTTTTGTTTTTTATATTTTAATTGGTATTTTTTGTTTGGCTCATGATTTTTTCTTGGTTTTGTTTGTGTTTTCGTTTATTTTTTTGTGTTATTTTTTGTGTGTTTTATTTATTTTTTCTTTTTGTTTGATGTTTTGGTTTCATTTGTTTTGTTTGGTGTTTCTTATTTTGGTTTGTTTGTGTGTTTTGTTTTGTTTAGTGCTATTTTTGTTTTTTGTTCAGTTTTTAGCTTTGTTTTAGTTTGTGTGTTTGGTTGGTGTTTTTTTGGGTTTGTTTTGCTGCTTTGTTTTGTTTTTTCTTTTTGTTTGGCTTGTGTTTTTTTCTTTTTTGTTTTGTTTGGTGATATTTTTGTTTTTTGGTTTGTTTTATTTATGTTTTATTTATGTTTTCTTTTTGTTTGATATTTTGGTTTCATTTGTTTTGTTCAGTATTTTGGTTGTGATTTTGTTTGGGTTTGTTTGTGTTTTTGTTTTGTTTGGTTCTATTTTTGGATGTTTGTTTTTGTTGGGTGTCATTCTTGATTTTGTTTTGCTTCTTTGTTTGTTTGTTTTTGTTTTGTTTTGTTTTGTTTGATGCCATTTTTTAAGCTTACAGTAGTACAGGGTTTGGGGATATTAGATATCCTTAATTCTGGTTTTCTGGTTTTGCCGGAATTTATAGGATTAAAATAGCACACATGTACATGAGATGCAAAAACTGCATTGTCTCTCGTCGCTTTATTCAAATTTTGTACAAGTATTGTTTTACATGTACACTTGTTAACTTCTCTGCCTCCTCTGCTCTTTCATGCATGCGTTTACTTGCTTTTACATTTACAATCTAAATAAGGACAAAATGTAGACTTAGTTTTTTTATATACATTTATATTTCCTTAGTTTTACAGTGTAAATTTGACATAGCTCTAAATCTAAAGCTATAATAACAACAGACAAACCTTAAAACTTTTTGATAAAAAAGAAAGAAAGAAAGAAAAAAAGTACTTTATTAACTTTTCAATTTAGGAATGTCCCCAAAGTTCCCTAAAGGCACATTTGTCCCTAAGCTATAGATGAGTAAAAACACACACAGAATGAGGTGATTTACTGACCTTCACAGCTGTGCTCTTTTTTTTTTTTTCTCCCTACATTCCTTTAGGATGGGCACTCGTTCACCCCTCTTTCTCTTTTCTATCCCTTTCCTGAACCCCCTCTAAAATGCTCCATAGGCTCCAGTCCACCCTCACCCCAGTTCGTTCTGTATGTATACCACAGACAGAAACCTCTTATCTCTAATGCTTTAATTGCTTTAAATATGTATCATTATAGGCTCATTCAATTGGATCCTTATGAGATTTTAAGCATTCATTGCTTGTCTGATTATCTCACTATCCTGTCTACATGCACACGGCCTATTGTGGGACTCCCCGTGCTCCATGCTGGCTCAGCGCTCAAGCAAACTGCAGTGTTTCGGTTATCAAAACATGACATCACACATTACACAACCGCTTCTCTCGGGACAGAAAAAAATGTAGTCCAAACCCACTGCTGAAGAAACCAACATAGCTGATGACCAGCTAATGTTTGGATGCTGTTTTTCTGGTTTAACTCCTACAGGAGTCTATAGAGATGGGTATCGGTTAGCATTCTCATTCATTTCAATGGCAGTTTCCTGGCTGTCACATCAACCTCTAGAAGGCCACATTTACATTACATGGTTCAGTGACCCAACTCTCATCATTTTTTTCCCTTCCCATGTGGCACAGATTGGGTATGACCCATGAACATGCAAGCAGGAAGAAAGCACATGGATTTTGATATTCTCAGATCAATTTCAGGCCTCATTCATGTGATGATTAATGCTGTATGCATTTGGGTCTGCTATGTAAGTGGACAGATTGGACATTTCCCTGTCAATTTGATTCAAATATAATTGAAAAACATCAGTGGTGAATGACTTCAACTCAGGTGGACACTTTTGCAGTGTTGCCATGTCCTCAGTTTTCCTGCACAATTGGGCTGTTTTCACATTGTTGCAGCATGTTGTTTGTTAGTTTTCCTCCCCCACTATTTCAATGGAGGGGGACCCCGGCCGAAGGGGAAAACCATGGAAAAACATGATCGGGCTAGTTTTGAATAGCAGTTGGGCTGGTTTTGTTTTGCAGACCTGGCAATCTGTCACTATATGTACACTGGGTTGTTTCGGCAAGTGTATAGTGTATAATGCAGATACTGAATATGCGTCATTTTTAAAAGAAAAAAAATTGGACAACAGGTCAACAAGGCAGAATTGGGCATCAAGAACTGCAGTGTAAATGCGACGTAAGTTCAATTTGGTACCATGTTTAACAGGTCAGTTCTGAGGCCAAGCTGGTTTGAGCCAATCACCTGACTCATGTCATGTGACTTAAAGGAGAAGCCACTTCCAAAACAAAGATTCACATATAATGTAGTCACCCCCTTGTCATCCAAGATGTTCATGTCTTTCTTTCTTCAGTCGTAAAGAAATGATGTTTTTTGAGGAAAACATTCCAGGATTTTTCTCCATATAATGGACTGATATGGTGCCCCGATTCTGAACTTCCAAATGCAGTTTAAACGATCCCAGCCGAGGAAGAAGGGTCTTATCTAGTGAAACGATCGGTTATTTTAATACAAATAATTTATATACTTTTTAATGTCAAACGCTCGTCTGGCCTTACTCTCTCCAATCATAGCTTTGGGCATTTTCTTAACAAATATTAACATTTTAAAATAAAAAAAAAATAATAAAAAATTAAGATCAAGTGATTGTGCCGGCGCCTCACGCGGAGTTAAGCAATACTAACTCGACAACGCAGCCTGCTCATTGTCATAATAAAATACGGTCAGCTGAACATACTGAAAAACCATGCTATTTTCCTTACCCCTTCTCTGCAACAAATCCTTTAAATTTAATGGTAGAACAGAACTGAAAACAAAACAAGAACGAAAATATAAGCTAACAAGCCAAAACTAATTAATGTAAAATTTTGTACTTTTTGTACAAAATGAATAAATTTTAACTTGCAACGTACTAAAGGAACATCAAATTAAAATATGTATGTTTAAAATTTAACTTGTCTTTTTCTTACCATATTTAAAATAATTTTAGACACAATTTCATAATATGAACATGATTTATAGCGCTTTTGAACTGCAGAGAAACGGTGCTTTAACGTGAGCAACACTACGAACACGGACGCTGCCTATGGCACATTTATTTGTGTTAAAGCCCCTTTTCTCGACAAAAAGTGTTTCCAAACAAATTTTTGCAACATTTGAACTATCAATGTAGAATTTCTGCACTAAAGTTTGGCAGTTTTGCAATAAATGGCAGTTCTATCAGCTATGTCGGTAAAAATTTGAAGTGCTAAATGTTTTTTGGCAAAAAATGGCTGGCTTATGTCACGCGTGACCTTTTACGTAATACATGAAGTCGAGCTAGTGCAAGATGAGCATTTGTGATTAAAACGTATTTAAATGTTTATTTTATTTTAGAAAATTACCATGACTTTGCTAGATAAGACCCTTATTCCTCGGCTGGGATCGTGTAGAGCCCTTTGAAGCTTTTCAAACTGCAGTTTGGACCTTCAACTCACTGATCCCAATGGAAGTCCACTATATGAAGAAAAACCCTGGAATGTTTCCTCAACAACAAAACCTCAATTTCTTTTTGACTGAAGAAACAAAGACATGAACATCTTGGATGACATGGAGGTGAGTAGATTATAAAAAAAAAAAAAAAAAATCTGGAAGTTCTGCTCAAGAATGTAAACATTTCCAAACCCTGAAACCATTCTTAGCTTTGCAGTTCTTTGGTCAACCAGCTTCACCAGAAAGACCATTCCGGTTAGTGAACAGCAAAGCTGTGCTCGACAAACAACAAAGCAACACTAACTAGCTTATAAATATTAGAGAGGATCTTGAAGAGTTATTAAAATGTTAATATGAAGGTTACCTCAGGACTCCCATGTTACCTGTTCCTCTCTTGTTATTTTAGAGATTAACTTTATTATATTTTGACTTTATTATATTTATATAATATTTTGAAGCCTGTGCCATGACAGATAATTCATCTTGGTGTTTGCAGTGGCTCGGAAATTTTGGATCCAGTGTCTATCGTCTCTTATGTCTGAGCCAGTACAGCGAGCGTGATGTTGGCTTCTGCCCCGCGAGAGCCTTTGGCAAACACTTTGTAGGCTGAGGCTAAGACCCAAGGCTTACCTCAACAGCTTTCCTCCCCTCTTCATTCTTTTCTCATAAACTTCAAGTCTAATTGCCATTTCCCTCTCCCTCATCTTTCCTTGTGTCCTCCGTGAACTCTTCTGTAAGGCGAAGCCCAGTTTCATGAGGTCAGCGACTGGGGTTTATTGTTTTTTTATAGGCCTTGTTGCAATACGACAAATCCAATTTAAACAAATTCAACAGAAATAGTGAAGTTTGAGTGTTTCAAAGGATAGACGGTGTGATTCAGTTAAGAGTTGGTTGGATAATAATAATGACAAACATCTGTGGCGCTACCTTCTATTGTCCAAGTGAATGGGACTTATCATAATACCGTGTTCCAGATTTTGTACTTGTACTTGTTCAAAATCCTTTGTTCCAATTTCTCAGAATGTTCTGTCAATGTAAAATGTAGGGAATTGGTGCGTTCCATTCGACCGTAAGTGCCCTGCAAAGTGCGCTCTTCATAGTGCATTCTGCCTCTTAAATGAGATTCCACTCCAAATCTAGAATACGTGTCCTGCACGGGAAGTGGAGAAGGAAATGTAGAGAGAGAAAAGGAGTTAAGGCTTGTTATTATTGAGTATAATTATTCCTGTGTGTGGTTTGTACGTGGCTGTTCACAGGTGTGCAGTGTGCAAGACCAGACAATTACAATGCAACTACTGTGATTAAAAAAGATAAAAGACACATTTAATAAAAGCTAATTACATTTATTTTCATATTAACCATCACAACCATTTATCACTCAATTTAGCACTTACAAATGTCACAATTTATATAAATTAGATAATACATGAAATATGTTACGCTGAGTGACAAGAACATTGTTTCACCCATATTTTGACATTTTATTTTCACAAACGATATTTGAAACAACAAAGTACACTTTAGTTGAATTTAATATGCTTTCTATGCTTTTTTAAAATTTAATACAGACACCAAAATGGGGCGCTTCGTCTTTGTACCTTTCCGTGCAATGAAATACTAGAGCTGTCAAACGATTATTAATCGCATACAAAATAAAAGTTTGAGTTTGCCTAATACATGTGTGTGTGTGTAGTACGTAATTATTATAAATACACACAAATTAATGTATATATTTAAGAGAAATATGGTATTTATGTACAATATAATTGTAATTATTTATCATATAAATGATATAAAATTATAATAAATGTATATATTTGTAAATATATCTTAAATATATACATTAAAGGGTTACTCCACCCCAAAATGAAAATTTTGTCATTAATCACTTACCCCCTGGTGAAAAAAACAGGATATGCTGGTAGGTATGTTTTGATGCTGGTTTACGCTGGTCCTTTGCTGGTTTATGCTGGTCAGGTTGCTGGTCAAGGACCAGCTTAAACCAGCATCAAAATATACCTACCAGCATGTGCTGTTTTTTTCACCAGGGGTATCAAACCCGTAAAAGCTTTGTTCGTCTTCGGAACACAATTTAAGATAATTACCTGGCAGTCAATGGGACACTCAAAATCCTCCCGGTTTTCATCCAAAATATTTAAACTGTGTTCCGAAGACGAACAAAGCTTTTACAGGTTTGGAATGACATGGGGGTAGGGTGACCACCTGTCCCGCTTTGCGTTGTACTGCACAGCATTTTCACCCCTTGTCCCGCACGTCGCATATTGAGAAAATGTCCCGCCTTTTCACCAGTCTGTTGATTTTAACGATCATATTAAGAAAACATCCATGCGTTCTTTTTCCTTTTTAAGAAAGCTTTGAAATTACTCTTTTTGCGGCATAGTTTCTGCACAAAGGATTTGCGGACCTCATCAAGTGATCTAGAACCACTGACGGAAATATTCGAACGCACACGAAAAACACAATATTCTCCATTAAAAAAAACAAACAAACAAAAAATCGATGCAGCTTTCAGACGTGACTTTCTTCTTATTTTAATAGTTCGTTTGAGGTGGTTTCTATGGCGTTATTTTAAAGGGGTCATCGGATGCAAACTTCACTTTTTCAAGTTGTTTGAACATTAATGTGTTTTGGCAGTGTTTTTCAAATCGAGCCGTTCTCAGATGCCTGTCGTTGTGGCGTCACACCCACAGAGGCCACTCCCACAATAGTTCATTGACCAGCTGTCACAGACCAGTAACTTTCCTTGTTTCTATGCCGAAGCAGGGATGTAAGTTAGACAAGAATATCTCCAATTGAGCGATTGAGTGTTGTGTTGCTGGATGTAATAATGAACATAGTGGTCGTCACTTACTCCCGACATCTGAGCGGCTGAAGATGCAGTGGATTACATTTGTTTGTGAATGGAATGCGCCTCCCGATCTACATACACTGTGTGCAGAATTATTAGGCATGTTGATATTCTGGTCATATTTTTTTTCCAAACACATTTTACCAATTCCAAACCACATCAGTCTTAGTAACTACTGTTAATTTTGTATTTAATCATTTATATGTGATGTATAATTGTCCGTGAAGGCTGGAAGTGAAAAACTCCTTATATTCAGGTGTGCAGGATTATTAGGCATGTTTTCGTTTACAGCTAAAATGAGCCAAAAAAGATATTTAACCCAGACTGAAAAGTCCAAATTATTAAATGCCCATGAGAAGAATGCAATACTAATGCATTACAAGAATTTGCAAAGTTAAGGCTTGACCATTGGACAGAGAAATGCTTGTTGAGTCTGCATGGTCAGAAAAAACAGGTGGAGAAGAAAAGATGCATGTTAACTGCAAAAGAATTAGGAATTAAGGTGAAGAATTAGGTGTGACACCATCAGGAACCGTTTCCAGTTCTCCAGCGCCACCATTTTCCAGAACTGCAACCTACCTGGAGTCTTCAGAAGTGCAATGTGTCAGGTTCTCAGAGACTTTGCTTGGTAAAAATCCTAAAAAATGCCCCTGACTTAATAAGAATAACAAGCTGACGTGTTGTGAAATACATGAAGACAGTTTTTTTATATGCTTTAGAGACAGATAAGTTGAGAGTGACTCTTGAAGGACAAGCATCACATCCTCTTGTGCCTCTGATTCAAGAATTTATCTTCCAAAATCTGGCAGTAAGTTTTGGGAGTTCATGTTTAGTCTCTTATCCTGAAAAGTCTGACTTGCAGAGATGGACTAAAATGAACTCCCAAAACTTACTGCCAGATTTTAGAAGATAAATTCTTGAATCAGAGGTACAAGAGGATGTGATGCTTGTCCTTCAAGAGTCACTCTCAACTTATCTGTCTCTAAAGCATATAAAAAACCTGTCTTCATGTATTTCACAAGACGTCAGCTTGTTATTCTTATTAAGTCAGGGGCATTTTTTAGGATTTTTTACCAAGCAAAGTCTCTGAGAACCTGACACATTGTACTTCTGAAGACTCCAGGTAGGTTGCAGTTCTGGAAAATGGTGGCGCTGGAGAACTGGAAACGGTTCCTGATGGTGTCACACCTAATTCTTCACCTTAATTCCTAATTCTTTTGCAGTTAACATGCATCTTTTCTTCTCCACCTGTTTTTTCTGACCATGCAGACTCAACAAGCATTTCTCTGTCCAATGGTCAAGCCTTAACTTTGCAAATTCTTGTAATGCATTAGTATTGCATTCTTCTCATGGGCATTTAATAATTTGGACTTTTCAGTCTGGGTTAAATCTCTTTTTTGGCTCATTTTAGCTGTAAACGAAAACATGCCTAATAATTCTGCACACCTGAATATAAGGAGTTTTTCACTTCCAGCCTTCACGGACAATTATATATCACATATAAATGATTAAACACAAAATTAACAGTAGTTATTAAGACTGATGTGGTTTGGAATTGGTAAAATGTGTTTGGAAAAAAAATATGACCAGAATATCAACATGCCTAATAATTCTGCACACAGTGTATATCCGTCTATGTTCGTGCGAATCATTCATGATCCAGCTTCCCTTACAGCAGAAGTGTGTATAAGCATTTTTTAATGAATCTTTGCAATCGCCTTTCCTTATAACAAGGTAGTTAGGAAGTTTAGCGGCTAAATGCGGCTAAATGTGGCTAAAGTAAACAAGATCGTCATTCCACAGAGAGAAGAGAGGGGCGGGGTGAGCAGAGCTCATTTGCATTTAAAGGAATAACCCCTTAGAATGAGATGATTTTTCCAGAGCTGATTTTGACAAGGTAAAAAGGGTGTTGTTTTACAAAACCATTGAGAATTTTTAATCAAAGTATATTAGAGACTTTTCATTAAGACCCTAAAGAATCATATCAACTTGTGGAAAATGGGCATCCGATGACCCCTTTAATGACAATGTCTATAGCACATTATGGTGGATAAAAATCTCATAAAAAAGACACGCTTTCTCTAGCTTGCATATGCACGCTCAGAAACACAGATAAGCGCATATGATAACGGATGTAACCAGCATTTACATAGCATAACTTTAGAAAATGTATCAGTCTCACATGTGTCCCGCATTGTCCCGCAAAATCACATTTATGTCTCGCAACAGCCCTATTTCCAGGTGGTTACCTACATGGGGGTAAGTGATTTAATGACAAAATTTTCATTTTGGGGTGGAGTAACCCTTTAATGTGTTTGTATGTATACAGTAGTCAACATTTGAAGTGGATCAAAACCTTTCATCAAAGTTACAATATCCGTTCTTGTCTTAGGACAACTTTGAACGTTTTTGATCCACTTCAAACGTTGACTACTATATATACATAGTAATTACACACAGTACACACACATGAATTAGACAAACTTTTATTTTGTATGCGATTAATTGTGATTAATCGTTTGACAGCCCTAGAAAATACATAACAGTTTGTTATTAATTTGACATGTGTTGGAAATGAACGTGCGTGATGATTCTCAGTGAGGTTGACTGATCTGCGCCGGCTTTTCAAGTCAGAAGTGAGTGAGCAATGAGTTTACGACAGCGTTTGAAGGCCACACCGTTCTCCTAAATCTCTCCATTGAGTTCATCTATAACAGGACACCGGAGTGCTGTTTCCCGACTAAACCCACAAATCTAGAATTAGACTGGCATCTAATTCTACAGTAAGCGGCGGGCGTGTTTCGACACGCCAGCTGCGCCTTAGGGAACGCAGTGGTGTCCGCCTTCTTCGTGGTGAAGTCTGCATCATATCGGTCCCTTCAGACCTGTGCCTTTATTTCATCATGTGAAAGCCGAGGTTGTCTCGGTGCCAGCATCGTCACGAAATCATGCTGGCATACACATGCACTCTCAGACATGCCGTTACACGCAAGCTTATTGGCTGTTATTGAGTGCTAGGCCTCTAAATGCCTATCAACGCTTTTTGAGGTTTTGATAACAGCGTTTCAGAGATGAGCTCTGCGTGTGATTATGTCACGGTGGTGGCGATAGATTTAAAAGTAAATCGACTGTAAAGCAATTGATGGCTTTTATGGTTGCGCAACCACACGATGTTCTCTTAGCTCCAGATTAGGGTAACAATAATAGTAATTATTTTTGTAAAATAATTATTAATAACATCAATTGTGGTTGGTGAGGCCTGCCCTAATCTGTATGAAGTGAAGCGTGAAATTGCAGTTTTTCTGACTCATAGGAGTCACTTTATTGGTGTAAACTACTTGTCTGGTTCATTTAAAATATTAATTGATTTTGGATTAAAACCAGTTCATTTTGTTACCAAATAGTGCATGTTTCGGTCAACTGACAGTTTTTACAGTTAACAAGTAATTATGAGTCATTTTGGTGGTTATGAATAATGATTTAGATTGCTGTGGTGGCCAACGACTGTATTCGACTTCAGACAAACCAGCAGTCATACTCGTTCAACAACTAGGAAAGCAAAAAGTCCCAGGAAGTGTGCAGAATCTCAACATCTTTGAATCCAGTTTTTATGTGTCATTCATGCTTCTTCTATGGAAGCGTGTTAATCGCGACTTTTTGTGTTGCAGTTTTGACTTTTCTCCTCAGAATTCTGACTTTATTTCCTGCCACTACAAGTTTACACACTCTAAAAAGTGATACGTTGAATTAACTTAAACAAACTGAAGAAACCCGTTGCCTTAAAGGAGAAGTCCACTTCCAAAACAAAGATTCACAGATAATGTACTCACCCCCTTGTCATCCAAGATGTTCATGTCTTTCTTTCTTCAGTCGTAAAGAAATGATGTTTTTTGAGGAAAACATTTCAGCATTTTCCTCCATATAATGGACTGATATGGTGCCCCGATTTTGAACTTACAAAATGCAGTTTAAATTTAGCTTCAAACGATCACAAATGTGGTTGTAAACAATCCCAGCTGAGAAAGAAGGGTCTTATTTAGCTGAACGATTAGTTATTTTCATTAAAAAAATACAATTTAAATACTTTTTATTCTCAAAATTCTCTCCCTGAACTCCGTGTTCTGTCTCAAGACAGTTAGGGTATGTCGAAAATTGTATTTTCTCCCTCAACTTCAAAAATCATTTCAAAATCATTCTACATCACTGCAGAAGTACCAACACAGTCTTTGCAAAGTGAACATGCAAAAAAGATCAAACACCCTTAACAAAAAAGGACGATAGGACGATTTTGAAGTTGAGGGAGAACATGAGATGGGATTTCTTCGACATACCCTAACTGTCATGAACCGGAACAAAAACAGTCCAGGCAGAACAAGACGAGCTTTTGACATTAAAAAGTATATAAATTGTATTACTTTTATTAAAATAACCGATCATTTTGCTGGATAAGACCCTTCTTCCTCGGCTGGGATCATTGACAACCGCATTTGGGATAATTTAAAGCCGCATTTAAACTGCATTTTGGAAGTTCAAAATCAGCACCAATAAGTCCATTACATGGAGAAAAATCCTGGAATGTTTTCCTCAAAAAACATAATTTCTTTACAACTGAAGACAGAAAGACATGGACATCTTGGATGACAAGGGGGTGAGTACATTATTTGTAAACTGTTGTTCTGGAAGTGGACTTCTCCTTGAAAATTAGTAAGTAAATAATAATTAAAAACAAATAAGTTAAGTAAACTTGACAATTCATGTAACTTATTATTTATATACAAATAATAATAATTATATATATATAGAGAGAGAGAGAGAGAGAGAGAGAGAGAGATTAATTAATTAAAAATAATTATTTACTTAATAATTTTGAGGCAGGGGTGCCCAAAATTTTTCCTGAAGATCTACCTTCCTGCAGAGTTTAGTTAAAGGGATGCTCCGATTGATCGGCTACCGATCATTATCGGCCGATAATCCCTTGAGGATGTTTGATCGGCGTCTCTAAAAAGGCCGATCTCAAACTGATCTAAAGCTGATGATGCACCTGCCAATGACAGGTTTGGTACTACATGCAGCGGCACCGTCTCAGGCACTTTTCGACGCAGGTAAAACAATTATAATGGTGAAGGTGAGGTACAATTCATATTTCTTCATTTAATAACTTATAAGGTCATTTGAAAACCTTATGTGAGCCGTGATTTCACAAATAGCACGAGTGAATGACTGCACGCCCTCTCTCTTTTACTCTCAAAGGTGCGCTATGGCTTCCAGTCACCACATCGCATCTGGTTATAAGCGAGCTGCACAGTCGACACAGGAATTGTTATTTGGATAATAGAATCAGTGTCGCATCGTCGCTAAAGTTTGTGAACTGCGTTTCTTTTTAATTCTTTCCAGTGTTTAACCCAAGCGGCAACCTCCCGGTCTCCCTCTTGAAGCCAACACGGAAATGACTAAAACTGCAATTCATCGACTGGCCGCTAGAGACTGGCTGCAAAAGGGAGTCAATCCCATAGACTACCCATGTTAAAATGCCCAACTTCACAGCAGAAAAAAATATGTTTACAGCCTGGTTCAAAAAGTGGTTTTGGTCTATATAGCTAATTTTGGCCTTCATGTCAACTGTGAGGGGGGTGAATTGTTTTATAACTCATCTGTGTAATTTATATTAAGCCTTAAAGTTCTGCATAATTTAGGGCGTGGCCACTTGAGTGACAGGTGGATTGCTGCTACTGTCACCACCATTGCGCTAGGTGGGCGTGGTTTTATCAACCAGCTCCACCCACGTCCCGCCTATTTGCCCATTTTCGATTATCCGAGAGTGACGTGCAGTGACGTGATTCCAAGATGGCAACGGCCGACTCCCGCCCACTAAGAGCTTCAGAAATGCTCTTCAGAAACCTACGGGTGACGTCACGGACACTATGTCCATATTTTTTACAGTCTATGGTTTAACCATTCAGCGCTCGCGTGCTCTCCTGGAGACTGGGTGCTCATGCACACTTGAAGCGTAAACACATAACGCCACGTTCACATACCTCCATTTGCAGTGCGTATTTTTCCACGCTCATGTTAACGAATTAAAGCGTTCAAGCTGCACACGGTTGCGGTCTAGTAGTGCGTTCCAGGAATGGTGCGTTTGCAACAGTGTAGAGATGGTTTCCGCGCGTAGTCTGTGCTGCACGCGCAGAATTAAAGTGTTTGCGGTAAATATGCTGAAAAAGTATTTTCAATAGCAATGTTTGGATTCGAAATCAAAAGAATGGATAATGGATGTGTTTGTGGAAATCAGACTGTATGTGGGCTGTTGTGCAATAATTGCACAATTCTAAAAACAAAAATGCACTGCATGATCAAACATTTATGAGATAAATACATGTTTTTTTTTTTTGTTTGTTTTTTTTTAAGTTAAAAAAAATGCTCTCCTCCACCCCTCAAATTAAAAAACTCCCCTCCCTCCCACAAAAAAAATAATATATATATATATCAGGCCCTGAATAAGTGTCTAAAAATCCTGATTGGAGTATCTCTATAAATAATATTACATGATTAATATGAAGATCAGTATCTGTGATCGAATCGGCAGATACAGCTTTCTGTGATTGGCCTCAAAAATCCTGATCGGAGCACCTCTATTTACAACCCTGATCAAACACACCTGTCTGTAATTTTCAAGTGCTCCTTCAGGTCCTGATTAGTTGGTTCAGGTGTGTTTGATCAGGGTTGGAGCTGAACTATGCAGAAAGGTGGAAACACAAATTAACTCAAAAAAATAAATCTTATTTCTATGGAATAATTTACAGTTACTGCCAATATGCACATAATGTGCTCTTTTGATGTGCATCTTCTTTCATATATTTTTTGTCTATAAATAATAGTGGTTAATGTCTGTGAGTAATAACAGATTAGGTGCACAAATACAGAGCTTGTCGTTCTCAAAGAACAAGAACAAGTGTCATCTTGTACTCGTTCAGTTTACAGACGTCTTGTGTTGTAAAGATCGTGAAAGATCGTGTCTGTAGTGATGTTGTTGCTTCTGGAGGAAATTATGTAATGTGACTTAGGAAAACACTTATTTATACTCTACATATAAAGTGGGGTATAAAAGTACTTGAGATCATGAGAATGTGTTTATTTGGCATTACTGTTTTCAATTTTAACATTTTGTATTTTTTCTGTTATGAATTACTGCATTGAAAAAAGAAAGAAAATTAAATATTTATGACTTTTTTTGTCTAAATATTTTAAATGCAAATTTTTTTTCTTCAAATATTAGTCTTTGTTTAAATTGCTTGGTTAATATTCAGGTAACATGGTAAAAAAAAAATCAAGCAGACATTCGGACCCCACTATAGCTATTTATTACATTTTCTCACCTCATCAAACATGCAGTTTTGAAAGAAAAGGTATATTTATGCTAGCAGGGTATATTTACACTTTTCCCAGGATAAACTGTCTCTCTTGCATCGCTCTTGCCTCAGGTGTGCTGCTCACAATAGGTCTTTGATACAGTAGGTGCTTTACAGCCATTGAAAGTGTCATGACATGTCGTCCAACCGCCCTGATTTTGCAAAGATAGAGCTTGTGGTTAGTTGTGGAATGATTTGTAAAGATCCTCTGCTTTGTTGAGCCAAAACGCTTTCATTGAGTGTTCATATCTATTGTGTCATTCACTTCCTTAGTGAAAGGGTTGTGGGTTTGACAATGCAGCGTCTGTCTGCGGGTAACTTCAGAACTTACGATTGCTTAGAGCTCATTCGCATCTGAAAGAAAAAATGAAATCATTGGTACGGCACTCATGAAAAGAACAATATTTGAACAAGCTCTGCAGCTGCTTGTGGACATTGTATCTCTTTCGTTTTTAATTTACCCTTTCCTCCCCTTAGATGGAGATGGATGAGGTCGGAGCTGCTCCTAGTTGGTTTAGTTGAAGCCAGGATTTGTTCAGTGTTGTGATTCAGACCTGGTTGTATTACTTCACTGAGTTATAAATGATGTGCTGACAAAGGCGTCCCTGTCTGCTCTGATCTCACACCATCCTGGAATGTTATCTTCATCCATCATTACGTCTCTGGCGCGGCAACCTCCTCTTGGGACACATGAGTGGCTGATAATAGATGCGTTTAGGGTGGACAAAGATAATTTGTTCAGTGTGTGTGTCAGTAAAGAGGAATGTTACTTATAAAAGTGTTATATTAATAATTGTCATATTGTTACTGTTCATTTTACATTTGTGTTTGCAGAATAGAGTGCTAAGTTTGGCTTGTTTCTCATGTTTTCATTTTGGTGGTTATTTTTGGCGTCAGTGGTTAAACAAACAGTGTTCATATAAAGAAAAAAAATGTTGGTTGCCATTTGTTAATTTTGGAGCATCAGTACTTGAACTGAAAGTATATATAATTGATGCGTTGGTGGTGCCACGTTCTACCAGTTGAGCTACATTAATTAAAAACAATAGTTTGACTTGTAACCCTCCTATTGTAGCAAGTGAAAATGTTATTTACGTGCACTGGTGTACCTGTCTACTCTGATCTCACATCATTCTTGAATGTTATCTCCATCTATCATCACATCTCTGGCTTGCTATTCTACTCTTGGGTCACATGAGCGGCTAATAATAGATGTATGCTACCTGTAACTCATTACTTAAAAAAGCACTGAGTAACATTTATTTATTTGGCAGAAACTTATATCCAAAGTGACTTAATTGTTAAATGTACATGTTATCAGCATGTGTGTTTCCCAGGATTTGATCCCATGTCATTGGCGTTTATTGTGCCATGCTTTATATATATATATATATATATATATATATATATATATATATATATATAAAGTGTACCTGTAATCCGCTTATTGTAACAGATTACTTGCATGCACTGGGGTCTCTTTCTACTTTGATCCCATTCATAATACATGAGCGATTTTAATTAAATGCATGCTAACTGTAACACATTACCTCAAAAAACATTACAGTTATTGATTTGGCATAAACTATTATACAAATTGACCCAAAGCCAGGTGTGTGTTTTATCAGCAATTGTGTTTCCTGGTATTTGAACCCATGTCATTGGCATTGGTTGTGTCACATTTTACCACGTTACTTGTAACCTCCTCATTGTAACGCATTACTTAAATGCATTGGCATCCCTTTTAACTTTGATCTCACACTATTCTGGAACTTTTCTCCATCCATCATCGTGTCTCATCATCATCATCCTCCTCTTGGGACACATGAGCGACTACTAATAGATGCATGCTAACTGTAAATCGTTACTTAAAAAACATTCATGTAACACTTATTTACTTAACAGAAACTATTATCCAAATTGACCTTAAATTGTATGTTTTATCAGCAATTGTGTTTCCTGGTACTTGAATCCATGAATCAATTGGTGGAATCTTCCAAAGTGACTTGAAGTTGTACATTTTATCAGCATGTGTGTTTCCTGAGATTTGAACCCATGTCATTGCTGTTGGTTTTAACAATTAAGCTATGTACAACTAAAAAAACAAAAATGTGCTACTTGTAACCCACTCATTGTAACAGATTGCTTAAATGCATTGGCATCCCTTTCTACTTCTATCTCACACCATCCTGGAATATTTTCTCTATCCATCATCATATCTCTGACATAGCTACCTCCTCTTTTGACATGAGCAATTGATAATAAATGCATGCTAACTGTAACACGTCACCTCAAAAACATTGTTACATTTATTCATTTGGCAGAAACTCTTGTCCAAATTGATGTAAAAGTGCATCTGTTTCCTTAGATTTAAACCCATGTTATTGATGTTGGTTGTGCCATAATTCAACAGTTGAACTATGTAAAGTAAAAACAACAACAACAAAAAAGTGTTACTTGTAACCCACTCATTGTAACAGATTGCTTAAATCTTTTTTGATCTCACAACATCCTAATTTTTGTCTGCATCCATCATCACCTCTCTTGTAACCTTCACTTTTGCCATGAGTGATTGGTAATAAATGCATGCTAACTGTAACACATTACCTCAAAAACACTGTTACATTTATTCACTTGGCAGAAACTATAATCCAAATTGATCTAAAAGTGCATGTTTTATCAGCATGTGTGTTTTCTCAGATTTGAGCCCATGTTATTGATGTTGGTTGTGCCATACTTCAACAGTTAAGCTATGTAAAATTAAAAAACAAAAAAATGTTACTTGTAACCCCCTGGTTGTAGCTTATTACTTAAATGCATTGGCATCCCTTTCTTTTTTGTTCTCACACCATCCTGATTTTTGTCTGCATCTATTATCACCTCTCTGACATTGTGACCTCTACTTTTGCCATGAGCAATTGGTGATACATGCATGCTAACTGTAACACATTACCTCAAAAACATTGTTACCTTTATCCATTTGGCAGAAACTATTATTCAAATTGACCTAAATGTGTATGTTTTATCAGCACGTGTTTCCTGGTATTTGAACCCATGTCACTGGGGTTGGTGGTGCCACCTTTTACCAGTTAAGCTACTAAAACTAATAAAAGAATAGTGTTACTTGTAACCTCCTCATTGTAACACATTACTTGCTTGCATTGCTGTCCCATTTTACTTTGATCCCACACCATCCTGGAATGTTTTCTGCATTTATCATCACGTTTCTGGTGAGCTGACCTCATCTTGGGTCACAGGAGCGGCTGTTAATAAATGCATGCTAACTGTAACACATTACTCAAAAACATTTATGTAACATTTACATATTTGGCAGAAGCCCTTTTCTAAATTGACTTCAAGGTTTGCATTTTATTAGCATGTGTTTGTCCAGAGATTCAAAACCATGTCTTTGGTGTTCTAGCAGTTGAGCTACATGAATTAAAAAAAAAAAAAAAACAAGAGTGTTACCTTTAACCCCCTTATTGTAACACATTATTTAAATGCATTGTTGTTTCTATCTACTCTGATCTCACACCTGGAATGTTCTGAAATGTTTTCTCCAGCCATGATAATGTCATCTCTTTTGACACTGATAATGCAGCTGATAATGGATGCATGCTAACTGTAACATATTACCGCAAAAATCATTGTTACATTTGTTCATCTGACAGAAAGTTCTAAAGTAACTTAAAGGTGTATGTTTTATTAGCATATATGTGTCCTAGAAATTGAACGCATGTCATTGGCATTGGTGGAGCCAAGCTCTACCAGTTGAATTACAGAAAGTGTTACTTGTAACGTCTGTATTGTAATGCATTAAAACATAACTAAAATGCATTACACCCAACACTGCTGTAATGTTCTTGTGTTGACTGACTGTCTGTTTGCATGCCATGTTTTAAGTTTGCATGGTTGTGCGTTATCAGGACACTTCATCAGTGTCCTGCAGCTAAGGCCAGATGTCGCTCTCTCTTCATCATTTACCTTTCCTGCTTCATTTATCTTTCTTTTGCCCTTCATGCTTTAATTTTTCATCTTCAACATCCCTCCCTAACTTCGTTGAGGAACAATGTCTTCTTTTCTCTTTGCGCACAGTTCTGTTTTTAAATCACACATACAAGGCCTGGTCTATCCCTGCAAACCCAAATTCATAAATAATTATGCCCAGACATCCCTCTGCACTGGAGAACAAGCCTTTCCCGCTTATTTCAACTCCATTTCCATCCATCTTTTGGTGATTATTGGGTCCATTGATCTTAAATGCGCATGTTAGTCGCTAAGTTTTTAACAACCCTGGTGAATGTGGGAGGACGAAACGCTGGCCAGCGGCGCATGTCGTCTCAGCAGTCGAATTTGTTAAAATATTTGCTGAATCTTGTTCTGGGTTTGTGGCCAGAAAATGTCTTCCAGATTAACTCTGTTAAAACTTGGATGAACTTGTTGACATTTGTTTCAGATATGTTCCATGAATGGGTTCACATGTAAGTCTAGCTGGTTGTAAATTCTGCTGATTGTATTGTTTATTTGTTTTGTTTTTTTGTGGATGAAATATTAGGATGGATAAAATGTTGCTATAGAATGTCAAAAGACTAGTTACATTTTAATGCTGAATATTTACATTTATCCTTATCGAGAAATACTTAAGAGGGGGGAAAATAACATCAGGGATGCCCAGTTTTGTGGAGTCATATTGGTTATTCATCAATATTGGAGCTTTTTCTTAGTATCAGTGTTAGCAGCTATTGGATATTTAATTGTGCATGCTTGTTTCCATTTTTCAAAAAATAATTTTACATTTAAAAAAATACCTACACTGTAAAAAAAAAACAAAAAACACAATTTGTTGAGTCAACTTAAAATAATTTGTTACCCTGCTGCCTTAAAATTTTAAGTTCAGTCAACTCAAATAAGTTTAATCAACTTGAAATGTTAAGTTGTACTAAGTCACAACTTAGATATTTGAGTTGACTAAAAATTGGGTTTGTTAAACTTAAGGTGGGATGTTACCCAGCTGCCTTAAAATTTTAAGTTGAATCAACTCAAATATATAAGATGTCACTAAGTACAGCTTAACATTTCAAGTAGACTAAACTTAAAATGTTAAAGGTAGCCAGGTAACAAATTATTTTAAGTTGACTCAACAATTTTTTTTTTTTTTTTTTTTTTACAGTGTACGTATTTGCTTCTTAATACATGTTCCTGATCTTATTGTGCACAATTGATCTATACATGCATCAATACAAAAAAATTGTAGAAGTCTATTTCATTTTCACAAAATTTCATCTTGCTTTGCATCTAAAATGTCTTTTCTTCTTGTTTGACGTGATGGTCAGTTCTCTGGATTAATTTGTGTAGTGCCAAAAAATTTTTTCTTTTTTTTTGTCTGACTGAATATCCAGTTTTAAATGCATCAGATTATGGATGGAAAAAGAGATAGAGAGATTGGAAGGCGCATAAAACTGGAAATCACTCATTACTCTGGTCAGATGGCCTACGTAGACTGGCAGTCAGCAACGCGGTCGGCAGAGATTTGCATTCCATCGGTGTGCGACCCCAATTTTCCCCATTTTCATCTTCGTCATCAGAGCTTTGAAGCTCTTCCAGGGTCTGTGGATGCCAAACTGACTGTGGGTTGTTCAGCTGTGCCCAGTTATGAGATTACAGCGGTTCAGATGAGCTGAGTTCAGTCAGGACACATACATATAATACAAAAACTGTCAGTTGATGTTGTTTGTTGGAGACTTAGACTGTAGTGTTGTGATATAGATGGCTGCTGTAATCATTCCTTACTGTCTGTTTTCTTTGTCATAGAAGAACCTTTTTTGTTTGAAGGGTTCCATAAAGAACCTTTAACATCTGAAGAACCAAAAATGGTTCTTCTATGGCATCACTGTAAAGAACCTTTTAAAGCACCTTTATTTTTAAGAGTGTAGTTCTGTTTAATGACCTAGTGAGTTGCCTAATTATACAGCAGACCTCATAGACAGACTAAAGCGAATGATGTGATACTAAGCAGATACATAGTTAAATAAGCCTACATTTCATTCAGTGCTATACTGAATATTTCTCATTCGTCTTTGGTTGTCATATGCAAGTCCTTGACAGGAATCCTTTCACTTTCTTTACTTTCACCTGACGTTTGTTGCCTTTTATTGACAACAAGTTATTGATATTTTGATATAGTGAGATGAAATCTGCATTTTAATGTCTGTTAATCAAAATGAAACTCATTTTAACTGTGTTCAATTCTCCTCTCTTAGGACCCAGGTTACTGGATACAGGTAAATCGGTTAGAACATGGAGATGGAGGTATTTTGGACCTGGATGACATCCTGTGTGATGTAGCCGACGACAAAGACAGGGTATGTCACAAGTGTGCTTTGATATTTAATTTTTAAGGAGAGACGCTGATCTCTAATGTGCTTAAGTTGAACTTTCTTTTGCGTTGTGATGAATGAACCGGAAGCAAAATGGCAAAACTTTTCACCTTTTTTTTCTGAGATGAATCAAAAATTCTACGTAACATGATCTTGCGACTACATTGTGTGCATTTATGTGTAGAATTTGAACCTGGTCATATAAGCGCCTTAAGTGTGCTCTTTTTTTGGGTTCATGAACTGTATAAGGTGATTTCATTTGACGTAAAAATGCTTAACTGATATTTTGCTGGCTTATTGAATGTGTCATGTATGTCTGTTTACATTTTGACATCAAAATCTGAAGCATTGTTTGTAGTGCGCCTGTCATCAAATAATTGCAGTGCACTTTGTACTTTGTTATTTTTGATATGAAATTATCTGAGTTCTCAGTTCTGTTTTATAATGAAATTCAGACAGTAAATGTCTTTTGGAAGGTCTTTATTGTAATGTGACAGATCGCTGTAGTCGCCTCAGTTCAAGTGAATGAACATAAGTTGAAAGATAAAAGTACAAATTGCTGAAAAGTCACATGAAATTGAATCTGTGATTCAACCATGGAAGACATCAATAAAAGTGAAAAAAATAAAAAATAAATTGTCACTCAAATGTTAATATAAAAACTGTACAATTTAAATGTTTATGTTTTTTTTTTCATACTGGAAGGATTAACTGATTAATTTTTTTGTAAATAACTTGAAGGAGAAGTTCACTTCCAAAACATATAAAACATAAAAGATTCACATATAATGTACTCACCCCCTTGTCATCCAAGATGTTCATGTCTTTCTTTCTTCAGTTGTAAAGAAATTGTGTTTTTTGAGGAAAACATTTCAGAATTTTTCTCCATATAATGGACTGATATGGTGCTCCGAGTTTAAACTTCCAAAATGCAGTTTTAAATGCGGCTTTAAACGATGCGGTTGTAAACAATCCCAGCCGAGGAAGAAGGGTCTTATCTAGCGAAACGATTGGTAATTTTCATTAAAAAATACAATTGATATACTTTTTAATGTCAAATGCTTGTCTTGTCTTGTCTCTGCCAGAACTCTGTGTATTTTGGTTCAAGACAGTTAGGGTATGTCAAAAAACTCCAAACGTATTTTCTCCCTCAACTTCAAAAATCATTTCAAAATCATCCTGCATCGCTGCAGAAGTACCGACACAGTCTTTGCAAAATGAACATGCAAAGAAGATCAAAAACCCTTAAAGGTCCTCTGAAGTGCCTTGAAACACGCAGCATTATTCTATGTGGTGACGTAATTTCAACTGAAACAGGAAAACAGGGCGGGACATATTGATCAGCCCCGCCCCTTTAAAAAAAAAAAAAAATAGCCAATAGCGTTTCATTTATATCTGCTTGGTCACTGGGTAAAGCTGCATTTGTCAGCTTATGACAGCCAGAGTCTAATAGATTACCCTCTAGATTCAATATCAAACTCTTACTGAAACAAAACAGTGATCATAATCATGCTGTGGCTGTGTAGTTTTGAGTGTTTAATATATGCCGACTCACGGATATCATCCACTCCCTGCAATCGTGTCTGTGTGTGCAAAGTCTGGAGTAGACTGTGCGCGCTGCTGTGATTCGCCTGACATAACGCGAAACCAGACCGTATTTGCCCCAATCAAAAGCATATTTACACCATCTGAATCATTCCCTATCACCTACATTGAGCACTACATGCCATTCACAGTACAGAAAATACTAACACTGTGAACAAGTGACCGATCTCAGATGCAGCTTCAACGTCTATTTATAGTGTAGGGGGCTACTGACAAGCTACGCCAAAATCGTGCTCAAAATCGCATTCGATTTTGCGCGCGATTTGGCGTAGCTTGTCAGTGCTTTGCAGCTCTGTGTATTACTTGCTCTGTGTACTGAACGCACGTGATGGAGCTTTACTACTATTCAAAGTACCGGCTTCATTGACTAAACGCGCCTCACGACATCGTGCAGCCCTAACTGTAAGGCTAACATGTTTATACTAAAAGCCAAACAACTTTCATTTTGATTTCATGGGGACTAACAAAAAAGGTAAAACAGCGATATAGGATGATTTTGAAGTTGAGGGAGAACACGAGATGGGTTTTTTGACATACCCTAACTGTCATGAACCAGAAAAAAGAGTTCAGGCAGAGCAAGAGAAGACGTGTGTTTGACATTGAAAAGTATATCAACTGTATTATTTTTATGAAAATATCTGATCGTTTTGATAAGACCCTTCTTCCTCGGCTGGGATCGTTTACAACCGCGTAGGGCTGGGCGATTTTGCCTAAAAAAAATCTTCGATTTTTTAAAGAAAAATTCGAGTTTCGATTCGATTTTCGATTTTTTTTTTTTTCAATGCACTTAAAAAATGACTGCAGACATCAGATATAGTGTCAAAAGTGCAACTTTATTGCTATGATTGTCCTCAAGAGTTAAAATGCGTAGAATCCCAAAACAAAAAGTAAATGAGGCTGTCATTCAACAATTTCAAGCTTTAACCCAGGTTTAAGCAAAAGTGCAACAACTTCACAGTAGCTTAAATTTTCTGTTCAAGAAATCAGATAATTACAAATTTTGTAACATATAACATTACAATTAAAAAAATAAACTCTTCTCAGTATAGTGTGAATATAAAAAATGAAACATGCCTGTGGCAGACATATAGCCTGCTCAAAGAGTAAACAATTGTAAACTTTTATCTAGAACAACAAAACACGTGCTTGTTAGATCTCTGAAACATTATGCTCATTCTAAACATTTTTTGCAAGAAAGATGAGCCTGTCCACAACCTCTGGCTTAAGGCAGGCCCGGTTGCAGGTAACTATTCCCCCACCCACACTAAATACCCTCTCTGAGGGGGCACTAGTGGCTGGAATAGAAAGATATTTTTTAGCCAGTAAGCTTAGCCTTGGAAAGTTGGGCTGATGCAGCTTCCACCATTCGAGAGGATCTGTGTCTGGCTCTATGTCTGTATTGTACAGGTGAGGCAGCGCTACATCGGCGAAATACTTGCGACTGGGGACAACGTACCTCGCATCTAATACTTTCAGCATGTGATTAAAGCCTCGCTTTTCGACAGAATAAATTGGCAGCATGTCTGTGGCAATATAAAACGTGATCGCCTCTGTAATCGCTTTCCATCGCGCTCCGTTCTTATCATAAGGCACACAGTTTGTAAAGCTCTCAGGAAGTGTAGTTTGCTTTTTAGCAGGTGTGCTAGAGGAGCCGTTTTCGCTGCGGAGCCGGTTGCACTTCTCCCATTCTTCGGGATGTTTATTCCTCAGGTGCTGGAAAAGATTTGTTGTACTGCTGCTTCCAGTAGCAACAGCTTTGAAACATATTTTGCAGCAAGGCTTCGTCTGTGTTTTGTCTGCTGCATCAAAACCAAACCAGTTCCAAATTACGGAGTTACCTGTACCTTTCTTTGGAAGTAATTCTCTGCTACACGCTGCCATGTTGTTTTGACTGTGTTACGCGGGGCGGGGGCTGGGCCTGGCTCATATCGCGCTACGGTAACGCACAAGGACGAAACGCGGAAAAGTCCGAAAAAACTATTGTGGCAAAAAACTCGAGTTTGCAAAATAAAAATCGTTTTAAACTACAAAATCGATAAATCGATTAAATCGATTTTTTGCCCAGCCCTACAACCGCGTCATTTGAAGCCGCATTTAAACTGCTTTTTGGAAGTTCAAACTCAGGACACCATACCAGTCCATTATATGGAGAAAAATCCTGAAATGTGTTCCTTAAAAAGCATAGTTTCTACGACTGAAGAAAGAAAGACATTAACATCTTGGATGACAAGGGGGTGAATATGTTATCTATAAACTGTTGTTCTGGAAGTGGACTTCTCCTTTAACATTTGGTTTCAGTGTTTGGCTAAATGAAAACTTTAGTTTTTTTTGTGTTTTAATAAAACATTAACTTTTGTGCATCATCACATAATTATTTCCCTTTATCTGATGGCAAACTGTCAGTGTGAATCTGTGTGTGACTAACCTAACTGGTCAGTATTAGTAACTAAAGTATCTCTTAATTTGACTCACCAGTTTCGGACCACCTCATGCCGAATAAATGTTCTTTTCCCTCAAGATATCGTCCAGGAAAAGCGTCATGATTCCGTCATAGCAGTGTGGAATTTGGAAAGTTTACCTCTCTTGTGTGACCCTGACTCTCACTGTGAATAATGGCTCATCTCAGTTCCACTTAGGAGATTCGTCCCTCTGGTGTGTTTATAGCTGTAGTTTGTTCATTAGCGTTGCTGCTAATGTTGTCAAGCCCTGATAAATTGTGTTTAGCCAGCAAGCTAATTAGCCTGTCCGTTCCTGCTGGGCTCTGGTGACATCTCTTTGGCTAAAGCCGCTTTTGTTCCTGGTGATTTATAATCGTCCTCTCAATATGACCGCAGTTGATAATCCATGTTAGCTCAATTAGTAAACAGCACAGTCTGGCTACACTTCCACTGTGTCTGCTTCCGATCTATATTATGATGCTAATTAGCATTAACATCATGAGTAGGTGTTTGACTTTGAGAGCAGAGGATATTGTCATTGATACATTAAAGAAATGTGTAAAATACAACACACCTTATGGTCCAATCTTAAAGACATTTATTTTAATAGCACCTTCACCAAGAAGAGGTACTGTTGTGGTGTCAGATGATGATACTATGGTACTGAATGATTACCATGTTCATATCACGTGCAGTTGACATGCTACATAGGAAAGTGGTCAATAAAATGAATACTTTTATTCATTGATGCATTAAACTGATCAAAGTGACAAACAAATTAGAAAATGTTACAAATAATATTTCTGTTTTAATTAAATGCTGCCTTTCTTTCTAGAAAAAATGTCAAGCAGCACAACTGTTTTCAGCATTGATAATAATCAGAAATGTTTCTTAAACAGCAAATCAGCACATTAGAATGATTTCTGAAGGATCATGTGACACTGAAGACTGGAGTTATGATACTGAAAATACAGCTTTGATCACAGAAATAAATTACATTTTACAGTATAATCAAATAGAAAACAATTATTTTAAATAAATCCAATAAATGCAGCCTTTGTGAGCATAAGAGACATTTTCCAAAACCATTTTAATAAAAAATACAACAGAATATGTAGAATATAAAATAAATGAAGTGAAATAAAACACATATACATGTATTTTAAATAAATATAAATATAAATGTAAATATAAATATAAATATAAATATAAATATATATTTGTAAGTAATAAAAATTGTATGTATTAATAAAATTGTTGTTTTCACGTTTTATGAAATACTATGGATTTTGCATCCAAATTAATGTGACTGTTATATTTGAAAACATAAAACAGAATCAGTTTGTGTTGTTCTTTGTTTGAATAAAAGCACATCTGCAGCGCCGCAGTTGTAGAGTCAGGGAAGCGTTCAGGTTTGTGTGTGTCTTGAGAGCTGCTGCTCATCTTGGGAGTGCTGAGCTTTTTATTCGCGGGTGCCATGGAAACATCAGGAGTCAGTCAGACGTCTGCATCTGTGGCCCTGCTGTGTGCGATTCCTCCGAGAGCCACGTAACACCTTCCTCTCTTCACACCCTCGACATCCTCTCCACACTTTCATCTGCCTGTCTTTGTTGGCATTTCTTGTTTCAGCAGACGGCATTTCAGTGCCACATGCATTCATTCTTCAGTATTGTCCGTCTTGCATCATCTCCTTTGTTATTGTTGTTGTTTCTCTCTTTTTATATCACTCTCTCTCTTTCTCACCGATTCTTTCACGTACCCTTCTAGATTTCTTCGTTCACTGCTGTTGCATCCTCTTGAGGTTTCGTAGCGTGCCGTGTGCTTGCCGTCCTGCATTTCTCATGACTGAGGATTAGATTTGAATATTATTTCTGCTATACGCTGTGCATATGGTGTGCTTAGATTAAGTAGCTTTGCGTCTTTGTGTGTTTATGTCAGATGTTCAGGGCTCAGTGTGTGTATTTGGCCTCATGTGTTTGAATGAGCAACAAGGCTTTTATCTGTTTTGTATGTTGAAGGTGCTCTTATTTATTTATTTATTTATTTTAAGCATATTATTATATAATTTCTAGGTTGCTAAATTTGATTTGAATGTTTTCAATTAATTTTGTCAGTTAGATGCTTGATTAAATTGATCTTTAACCCTGTAAATCCTGATATATGAAATAATATTCTGATTTTTTTTTTTTTTTTTTTTTTTTTTTTTTTTTAATGGATCAGTTTATTGAACCTTTGAAAACCCGTTTCCGCCACTGAATAAAAAATGAAAAAAGGTTATTGCAACTTTTTATTTCCGATATCTTCTGATATCTCTTTTTTTTTTCAGAATTGTGTGATATAAACACAATTGCAAGTTTTAAAATCAGAATTGCAAGATATAAACTCACAATTCTGACTCACAATTCTGAGTTTATATCTCAATTCTGGCTTTTTACTCACAATTCAGATTTTTTGCAAGATAAACTTGCAATTGCGTGTTATAAAGTCAGAATTGCAAGATATAACACTTTGCGAGTTTATATGATCCAATTCAAATGAATTATTTTAGAATTCAGAGAAAAACTTGCAATTACCTTTTTTGTTTTTTATTCAGTGCCAGAGATGGGCTTCCACAGAACCTTTGGACAAGAGCTAAACTAAACTAAACTAAACTAAACTAAAATAAAATAAAATAAAATAAAATATTTTTAAAAATAGAATATTTAAAACATAAAATATTTAAAACATAAAATATTAAAAAATTAAAAAATCAAATAATTGAAAAAATATAAAAATTGTGTAAATATGGTCTGTAGTGAAAATATGGAGAAAAAATCAGCTCAGTTTTATTCAGTGGCTCAAAATGAGCAGTATTATGCAATTTAGTGCAGATGCATAAAATTATCTAAATATCGGTTGTCACTTTATTTCCCAATAATATGCCTTACGAAGATGATATTCGAAGACTTCATGATAAAAGCTTTGCAGTTTCAAAGCATATATTTCAGTGCAATACAGTGATGACTGAGAGAGATGAACAAATAAACGTTCCTCAAAAGCCAGATGATCATATCTGAGACTCAAATTTAAATATATCTCTAAAAATGACGTCTGGATAATTAAGTAAAAAAAAAAGTTTCTTTAGTCTAGTAAGTGTTCATCTTGAAATATTATACTAACACTATCAGAGTTATTCCCATGTTTACTTTATACAAATCTCAGATTTCATAACAAAAAGTCCAGTGAAGCCTGAACTGAGGGTGGATGATTTTACAGTTTCACTAAATCACTTTTACTTGCTAAAAAAGGCATGTAGTAGATTATGTATAATGGGTTTAACAGCAGTTTTGATCATGTTGATAGTTTTTTTCATTTACTTGAATTTTAATGTCAGTTTATCATTTTTGGGTCATAACACCAGTTTATTAGTAGTCATTTCTAGTTTAAAGTTAGCTTGACTTCAGAGTTCAGTCCCTTAAGCTGCAGTGCATTTCTCAGGACGTCCCCATCTGTCATCTTCATGTGGAAATAGATTTATGCGATCTTCATGGAAGCTGCTTAAGCTCTGAGAGGCTGTTTAGAGCCTGTGAAATATGTGTCTGCTGCTGCTCCTGCTCGCTTTAGGAAGTCTCTGTGTTTATGGACTCGACGGGCTGCCGCTCGGTCATTCATCCTGGACGGCCTTCTGTTAGTGGCTGGTGCTGGACGGGTGAATGTTTTACCAGGTGTCGTTGTGTCACTGTAAGCCCCCTCCAGACCGTTTGGCCTTGGATGTCGGCAGTGACTTCCATGATGAAAATACAGCGTAGTTATTATATAGGGCTGCTGAAATGTTCCAGTGTAGTATATATTGGTTTGGTTGGACTCTACATAAAAGAACTATACATAAAAGAATCCTAAAAAATAAAAGATTAGGCTTTAAACATTGATAATAATCATAAATGTATCTTGTGCAGCAAATCAGCATATTAGAATGATTCCTGAAGGATCGTGTGACCCTGAAAACTGGAGTAATGATGCTGAAAATTCAGCTTTGATTACAAAAAATAAATTACATTTTAAACTTTATTACAATTTCAATAAGTTATTTTATATTGTAATAATATTTCACACTATTACTGTTTTTACTGTGTTTCTAATCTAATAAATGCAGCCTTCGTAGCCTTCATGAGGTCTGTTTTCCTCAAAATTAAAAGCATTGTTAATTAAACTCAAAGAATCAGAATTGTTGATGAACTCGTTTTGATCTTTCTGGTTTTATTGCAAATTGTGACTGAAATTCGAACTGAAATTTCTTCATTTTTTGACTAGGAAGTAGTTTGATATGTGTGTGTTTGCTCATGTGTAGCAGTGCATGCTGTTTGCTGATTACTGATATCCAGTTTTTCTAGTTCCCTAGCTAGTAGCTAGTTTGACTGGTTATGCCTCCATTTTAAAGGACCCTTCTGTTCTCGTATGCATGTTCATTTCCTGTTGCTGTCTCTCATCGGCGTCTCCTGCTCGTCACAGTCACACCAGCCGGATCAAATATGTGTCAGGACGTGCTGAAAATTTATACTTGAAGCCTTTGAAATGTTGAGCTGAATAATGCATTGTGCTTTTGTTCTTTTGAAGAACTGTCCAAAACACATCTGCACACAATCATAAACACTGCATGCCCAAAGCGTGTTTTTGTATTGTTTCGTGCTTTCTGATGCATTTCATTGTTAAATTTGCAGTCTGTCGTTAAGGCCCGAAACTGCCTGTGTAAATGCATTGATGCAAAAACTTCTCTCATTGGTGTGATTTTTGTGCTCTGTCATATTTAAAGGAATAGTTCACCTAAAAATGAAAATTTGCTGAAAATGTTCTCATCGTCAGTCCATCCAAGAAATAGCTGAGTTTGTTTCTTCGTCAGATTTGGAGAAATTGATAGCATTGCATCACTTACTCACCAGTGGATCCTCTGCAGTGAATGGGTGCCGTCAGAATGAGAGTCCAAACAGCTGATTAAAGTCAATCTCCTGTTGTCCTTTTATATCAAAATCCAGCCACATATTTGTTTAGAGCTGTTTTGGCTAGTAAACGGTGCTTGCTCTGTGCAGATTTCTCTCCAGATTCAGACCAGACCATTTTTTCACTGGAGGAAGCGTTATTATGGATTATGGACTTGTATTTAAGTTAAAAACGTCTAAATTATGGATTTTTTTTTCTTGCAAACATGCAGTTTTTGGCTTCACAAAATGTTAGCTGATGGACTGGAGTGGTGTGGATTACTTGAGGATTATTGTGATGCTTTTATCAGCTGTTTGGACTCTCATTCTGACGGCACCCATTCACTGCAGAGGATCCATTAGTGAGCAAGTGATGTAATGCTACATTTCTCCAAATTTGATTAAGAAACAAACTCATTTGCATCTTGGATTGCCTGAGGGGTTGAGTACATCTTCAGCAGATTTTCATTTTTGGGTGATCTGTTCCTTTAAGAATGTTAAATATGCACAACAAGACAGTACACTTGCAGTTCATTAGTCAAGCGTTAAAATGTGTGCTTGCATGCTTATGTAAAGTATGCAGTACTGCCTTTGTTGTCCTGAAAAATCTACACACAGTGTGTATTATCTGCCTGTCTCATGACACGTGAATGTGTTCATTATGACTTTGTAACTCTGGTCATCTTGAAATAGAAACTTCAGGACTGAAAACCCTCCTGTCCTTTCTAATGTTGTCCAGCAGGCTGGTTTTCTCACTGCTCATCCCTGCTGTAATTGTGTTAAATCAATCAGGCGGCTCTCTGTGCTCAGATGAATGAGAGGTTCAGCAGGCCAGCGCTCTTGTGATTTATCAGGAAACCCTCAGCTTGACTTAATGTCAATTAATTGGTCAGGACTGCACTGCACTAATGTAACCTGAGTGGCTGATGGGAATTTTTAGTCTTTTAAAGAGTGCAACCACTATTTGCAAGCCCATGTATTTATTTGTTTGTTTGATAAAGAATCTAGATGATTAGATGAATTCATTTTGTAATAATTTAGGTTATTTACAGTTTAATTTATATGCTTACACTTTTTTTTAAATATATATTCTGTATTTTTTCTGTATTTCAATTTTTAAAAATGCCTCTTTTGCTCTCCAAAGCTGCATTTATTTGATCAAAAATGCAGTAAAAATTTATTTCTGTGATTGAATCTGAATTTTCAGCATCATTACTCCAGTCTTCAGTGTCACATAATCCATCAGAAATCATTCTAATATGCTGATTTTTTTTTTTTTACCCATGTTAAAAAGCAGTTGTGCTGCACAATATTTTTGTGGAAATGCAATACTTTTTATTTTCTTCAGGATTCTTCAATGAATAGAAAGTTAAAATACAGCCTTTATTTGAGAAATGTGGAATAGAAATATATATTTTTTTCATTATAATGTTTTTACATAGTGTCTTTAAAGTCACTTTTAACCAATTTAATGCATCCTTGCTAAATAAAAGCATTCATTTTTAAAAGAACATTAGATTACCATAGACTACTAGGTATTGAAGGCCTTTAGTATTGCAGTCAGATACCATTGCTGCACAGTGCTACTAGTATGATTTTCAAAAATAGCACAAAATGAAGTATGACCCATAACCCATTCAAGATGAATTTAGATGTCTGGCTTTTAATGAAAATCCAGTATCTGTCTGTTATTTTCTGAGAAGGATGATTATCAGTCATCATGATTATAATGAGGATAATTCCCTGTCGCAATTCAGCTTCTTATAACACTGCTGTGTGTGTGTGTGTGTGTGTGCATGTGTAAAGTGTGGCTGTGTGCCAGTCTGGTGTCATAAATTTGCTTCGATTTATCACCCACGATGAGTCACAGTGCTTCAAACATGGGCGTCTGGCCTCGCTTTACTGGGATCTGTCAACCAGACGACACAAACATGCTTCTTCTGCACTTCAAGTTTTTATTAGCATTTGAAGGGAAGCATCTCGATCATTACTGCTCAAATACTTAGGGTTATTTTTGTTTGGAAACTCGTTTCTGATACAGAATAAAAAACTGTAAAGATTTGTGACTTTATCTGACAAGTCAAACTTATTTTATAAACTTGCAATGCAGATGTAAACTCAGAATTCTGTTTTTTTTTTTTTCTTTTGCAATTCCAAGTTTAGATCTTGCTGAGTTCGGAAAAGGTAAAAGGTGTTTTGCGACTTTTTACCCCAAACTTTTGATTCAGTTAACTTAGGATTGTGAGATATAAATGTGAAATCTAAAAAAGAAAAGTCACAATTGACAGGTGTAAACTCAAGGAACTTTAATCTCGTGATTTTGCGTTCGTTTCTCACAATTCTGGCTTTTTTCTAAGAATCTCACCTCACAATTCTTTTTTTTTTTCTTTTTTTATGTTTCTACAACTGAATAAAAAAATCAGAAGGTGTTTGCGACCTCTTGTCTCAAGCTTCCTTATATATAATCTCAGAATTCCTAGATATAAGTGTGAATTCTGAGGAAAGAAGTCAGAATTTCAAGATGAAGTGTATTAATAAAAGCAGTAAAGACTAATAAATAAATCGTTTTTCCATGCATTGTGCATTGTTTAGATTTAAGTTTTAAGTGTAAATAAATAAAATAGTAATAAATAAATGTTTGCAAGTAAATAAACTGATTTTGTATGCTTTTTTCGTGCGTTATTATTATAATAATATAGTTGCTAATAATACAGTAAAATAATATTTAAATCTTAATGCATATATTTTTAAAAGGCCTTATATATTTATTTACTCCGAATTTCTAAATATATATAAGTGTGAATTCTGAGGAAAAAAGTCAGAATTTCAAAATGAAGTGTATTTCTCACAACTCTACACAATAATATGTAATGTTTAGATTCAAGTAAAAATAAAAAAGTGAAAGTATAAATAAGAGTAATAAAAGCAGTAAAGACTAATAAATAAATAGTTTTTCCATGCATTGTGCACTGTTTAGATTTAAGTTTTAAGTGTAAATAAATTAGTAATAAATAAATGTTTGCAAGTAAATAAACTGATTTTTGTATGCTTTTTTTCATGCGTTGTTATTATAATAACATAGTTGCTAATAATACAGTAAAATAATATTTAAATCTTGATGCATATATTTTTAGAAGGCCTTATATATATTTATTTACTCAGAATTGCTAGATGTATGCTAGATGTGAATTCTGAGGAAAAAAGTCACTCTCACATCTCAACACTGAGATTAAAAAAAATATATTTATTTATTTATTTTGGCAGAAAAGGGCTTCCATAGTTTTGTGAACAAACCCTTAAGCATTAAAGTTTGACACAACTTCTTGTTTATACCACAGACATGAATGAATCCTGCAGTTTGTTTAGGGCAGAGCTGTGCTGCGCCTGTTTTTGACATGACTTTTTTTCTTTCTTTTTTATAACTTGATGTTGGTCATGCTGTATAATCACCTGTCTTTCTGTCTGGTTGGATTTCTCACTCTTGTGTTCTTGAAAGGTAATGAAGCGTTTTATAACGCGGACACAGACACGCTTTATCTGTGGCTGGAGTGGGTAAGACAGTCGTTTGGAGAAATTGGATTTCTCACTCGATTGCTTTGTGAAGTGGCCATTATGTGTTGTCGTGGTGATAAGAGAGAGCGCTGTGTCATGTGACGTGTTTTGTTGAGGAAGAGTAGAGGCATGACCTGGGCTATAAAATGTGTCTTCCTGTATGATAACTAGATGCCACACACAGACATGCATACATAAGCACACATGCTGTGGAAGGGCATCGCTGCAGGAGTCATCAGATACATTCACGGGGGGAAACTGAGCCATTTGGTTAGTTTTCACAAATGTGGAATCTAAGTGAAATGGATCAGATGTGAAGTTTACTGTCTCTCATGGTCTGTGTAGTTGGTTCTCTACTGTATTTATGATGTGATGCACTTATAGTCACTCGTGTGATTAAGAAATGGAAGTGCTGACCTCTAGTGGTTAGAAACATTCATGAAAATGTGTAACTTGTGCACAAAAACAAATTTCTGTATATTTTGTTTAATAACTTAAAATGTTCTTTGTTTAATAATTTATGTGTTAATAATAATGATGAATGTATTATGTAAATGACACGGATGTATAAACCTATTTAAATAATTGTGTGTGTGTGTGTATATGTGTTTACCAATTTATTTTTATTTTAAATTAATGTTTATAGATGTTAATAAATGTGCAGAATAAAAGTAAAAATATTGATTTACTTTTTTAGAATTCATTGACTAATTTATATTTATTTTATTTTATGCAATGTTTAGATTCAAGTAAAAATAAAAAAGTAAAAGTGTAAATAAACATAATGGTAATAAAATCAATAAAGAATAGTAAATAAATATTTTTTTCCATGCATTATGCATTGTTTAAATGTAACTTTTAAGTTTAAATAAATAAAATAGTAATAAATAAATATTTGAATGTAAATAAACTGATTTTGTACGCTTTTTTCATGCATTATTATAATAATATAGTTGCTAATAATATAGTAAAATAATATAAACCTACAATTTAGAGGAATAAAGTACAATTTTGTGAGATACAAACTCACAATTCTGACTTTTTTTTTCTTGCAATTGTGTCATATAAACTTGTAATTCTGAAATTATTTTCTCAGAATTGTGAGATATAAACACGCAATTATGAGTTATAAAGTCCAGGTCTGAGAAGTAAAAAAAGACTGATATGTTCAGAGAATTGCAAGTTTATGTCACCCAATTCAGACTTTTTTTTTTTCTCGCAATAACCTTTTTAATTTTTAATCAGTGGCGGAAATGGGCTTCCATAGTAAAAAAGTAAGGAAACTTATTTTGAGAAAAATAAATAGATAAAAGTCTATGTTTTGTTTAGTTCATAAATGCAAAACTGGGTACTTCTTTTAAATATCTTATTTTGTGTAGAAAATTCAAAAATCTTTTGTGTAGAAAATGTTGCGATCATTTAATCACCTTTAGGTCATTTTAAACCAAATGGCTTTCTTCATACAAAGAACATGTAAAAAGACGTTTAGTAGAATGTCAAAGCTCCTTTTTTTCACACACAATGAAAGTGGATGGGGACTAGAGCTGTTAAAACTAGAAAAAAACATAAAAGTGCAATAATTGATTTGTTTCACAAACAATGCTATTGTATGGCTTTTAAAAATTGGAAATATAGTGCATATGTCATATGAGCAACTTTGTTTTTTTTTTTGTCATTTTTGGAGCTGGACCGCTCCAGTCCCCATCTGTTTCATTATATGGAAAATATAAGATTTAACATTATGCTAAACATCTTTTTTTTCCCCCCTAAACCAAATTACTTTCTTCATACATATAACACAGAACAAGAAGTTTAGTAGAATGTCAAAACTGCTTTTTCCCACACACAATGAAAGTGGATGGAGACTTAAAAAAAAAACCCTAAGAAGTACTATAATTTGTCTGTTTCACAAACAATGGCTTTAAAAAAAAGCTTGAAGTAAAGTGTACTGTTATATGGACTACTTTATGGTGCTTTTTTGTCATTTTTGGAACCTGACCGCTTCAGTCCCCATCCACTTTCATTAAATGGAAAATAGAAGCTTTCACATTATGCTAAACATCATTTTCTTTCAGACCAAATGACTTTGTTCAAACAAAGAACATGAAACAAGAAGTTTAGTAGAATTTCAAACTTGCTTTTTTCCCCCACACACAATAAAAATGGATGGGGACTGGAACAGTTTGACTCAAAAAAAACAACCTAAAAAGTGTCATCATTTGTCTGTTTCACAAACTTTTCTGTTATATGGCTTGAAAAAGAAAACATGAAATATAGTGCACAAGTCAGATGAACTACTTTATGGTGCTTTTTTGTCATTTTTGGAAATTGATCACACCAGTCCCCATCCGCTTTCATGGGAAGTAGTTTTTTTTTAGCTTTTTTTTTTTTACTTTCCTCATAAAAAGAACATGGAACAAGATGTTTAGTACAACGTCAAAGCTGCTTCTTTCCGCACACAATGAAAGTGGATGGGGACTGGAACAGTTTGACTCTAAAACAACCTAAAAAGTGTCATCATTTGTCTGTTTCCCTAACTTTGCTATTATATGGCTTAAAAAGACCTTGAAATATAGTGCACAAGTCATATGAACTATTTTTATACTCCAGTCCCCATCCACATTCATTAAATGGGAAGTAGTAGCTTTTACGTTGAGCTTTTTTTTTTTTTTTTTTTGTATGGAGAAACTATATGACTTTCTTCATACGAAGAACATGGAACAAGATGTTTAGTAAAAAGTCAAAGCTGCTTCTTTCCACACACAATGAAAGTGGATGGGGACTGGAGCAGTTAGATTCCAAAAACAACCTAAAAAGTGCCATATTCATCTGTTTCACAAACTTTAATATTATATGGCTTAAAAAATCGAAATACAGTCATATAAACTACTTTCTGTTGCCTTTTTTTTTGCCATTTTTGGAGCTGGGCCACTCCAGTCCCCATCCGCTTTCATTATATGAAAAATAAAAGCTTCCATGTTAATTTTTGTATTCCACAGAAAAAAAAAAGATTTGCAATGACATGACAAAGTATATGATGAGGGGATTTTATATTTTAGGGTAAACTATATCCATTTAGTACATGGATGCACAAGATGATGTTAACATGAGCAGCCAGTAGATGGCAGTATCAACTCTGAAATAACATTGGGGGCTTTGTTCTGTAGTCTGAGGTTATTATTGTTGTGCGTGATCATAGTGTTGTGACATCTACATTAGATTTCTGATTGGTTGCGCAGAGCGAAAGCAAGATCCATCACCATGGCAACAGAGCATCAGATACTGGCAGGTAAATGTGGCAGTTTCTAAATGGGCTACTAACTGTTGCCTCCATCAAACTGACCAGTGTGTGTGTGGGAATGAAAGCTAGGCTATCTTGCCTGTTACTCATGAGAGCAAGCGGAGTCCATTCAGAATGAATGCGCACACACGCACGCGGTGTTGGGAGAGCTCTTCAAAGGGGTCGAGTCTTCAGAGGAGAGGCTTGTTCATCTCATTTGTCATTTAGTCAATACAGCGCACTCTCTGATCAATGCCGAGACTGGCGCCTCACAATCAGAGTCGATACGTGACCTTACTCTCTCTCCCTCCTCCCTCTTTCAACCCTTTCCATCGCTCTGTCTCTTCCTTTCAAAGCACTTCAGTTTCAAGGCTGCTGTGAAGAATATAGAGATACAAGTGAGGACAAAGTGCTAGAAGACAGAAAGACACAGACAAAGACTGAATGAAATGTGCGTTCAGGCTCACTTTGTAACCTTGAGGGTGTGTTAACTGTTTTTCTGTTAGTCTGCACTTGTTTGACTTGTCGTTTAGTCAAGCCTGGGTGTACAGTTTTGGCATTTCAGTCCCCTTACAAAAATTTATGATTGCAATCTGATGGCTAATAACTGGCTATTCATTGTTGGTGTTAACTGTTATCATCCCTGCTGAAAAGAACAGCTAAAACCAGCCTAAGCTTGTTTGCTGGTTTTAGCTGGTTATCCAGCCTGGTCTTAGCTGGTCAGCAGGCTGGTTTTAGAGGGGTTATTTCCACTTCCTTAGCTGGTAATTTTTTGTAGATTTTGTAATCATTAATATATGTATATAGTCCAATTTGTTTTTGATAGTTTGTGTTTCTATCTTTGCATGCTAATTAAGGCTATGCTAGAGCTCGTTATCCAATTAGCACATGGCTGTGGAAGTGTTATTTCAGTATTTATATTTACATACTGTTTACATACTGTTTTATATACTGACTTTTTATTTTATGTATTTTTTTATTTTTAGTGTAAGTTTTAGTCATTATGTCATGTGCTTTTGTTATTTTATAATTTGTTTAGTAAAAAAAATAAATTTTATATATATATATATATATATATATGTGTGTGTGTGTGTGTGTGTGTGTGTGTGTGTGTGTGTGTATATGTTTTTAATAAACAAATTATAAAATAACAAAAGCACATGACATAATGACTAAAACATATATATGTGTGTGTATATATATATATATATATATATATATATAAGCACATGACATAATGACTAAAACATATATATTAAAACATATATATATAGTCATTATGTCATGTGCTTTTGTTATTTTATAATTTGTTTAGTAAAAAAAAATAATATATATATATATATATATATATATATGTGTGTGTGTGTGTGTGTGTGTGTGTGTGTGTGTGTATGTATATATATATATATATATAGCTAGAGTTTGTTATCCATTTAACAGTGGGAGTGTTATTTCAGTATTTGGCTATTTACATATTATTGATTCGTATTTTTAAATGATTTCTTTTTTTAGTTTTAGTTTAAATTTTAGACATTATGTCATGTGCTTTTGTCATTATGTCATTTTATTTTTATTTAAAAAAAAAAAAAAGGAATTTTAAAGATCTGTTTTATTAAATGATATACTTATAATTCACAACATGAGCTTGCTGCCTGTTTTTAAGATGTGATTAAAAAAATTTATGTGTGATGCAATAAGTTCCCAGCAACAAGTAATGCTCACAATGAAACCAAAATGATGCAATCATGACCAATCATGACGTGTATGACCGCACATGAGTGGTGCGTTTAAGATGCCGTGTCAAGTTAACAGAATTGAAACTTCTACACACAGTGCTACTCACTGATGTCAGTTCCAAAACTGTGGACCAATCAGAAGACCACGGAGGCGGGGCAAACATTGCAAGCTTTTGTTTACAGTAGAAGGTTGGCACGGCAACTTTTGTATTTGACAGTAACATGGCGCTGCGCTTTTTTTTTTTAAACCATTCCTGAGCACCGCGTCTCAGATTTTAGATGCAAAGACGTGTTCTGTGTGAATGGCCATTAATAACCTGGAGTAAATACTTGCGCATAACCATTTTATTCTTCCCGTAAGAGCGGACACTGCCATTTGTAAATTTTATGGGTCTGGCTTCTAGTCTCATTCGCACCCAGCTATTTTTAGCTGTGCAAAACAGCTTCTTTTGCTGCTTGATATTGCAAATTTGTGTGTCTTACCATGTTATTTTAATGTGTTATTTTAGTTGTGAACACACTGGCTTGAAAACAGTTTTACTGTGTACTGCACTTTGTTATTCTTCTCATTATTTCCCTGTAGCTGCTAATGGCTAAAACTATAATAATAATGAAATAAAAATAATTGTTCATTAATCGTAATCAAGGTAAAACATTCAGTTAATTGAGATTTTGAATTTAGGTCATATCGTCCAGTCTAGAGCTGTACTTTTAACATTAGAATGTCAACTAACTTCAAATGACTAAGATTGTTTGTGCTGTTTTAAAAGAGGATACTCCTTATAATTCAGGTCAAAAGTTTACAGAATCTGCAAAATGTTAATTATTTTACCAAAATAAGAGGGATCATGCAAAATGCATGTTATTTTTTATTTAATACTGACCTGAATAAAATATTTCACATAAAAGCAAAATAGTTGAATTTATGAAAATGACCTGGTTTAAACGTTTACATACACTTGATTCTTAATACTGTGTTGTAACTTGAATGACTTGAATGTTACATTTTATTAAGTGATAGTTGTTCATGAGTCCCTTGTTTGTACTGAACAGTCAAACTGCCTGCTGTTCTTCAGAAAAAACCTTCAGGTCCCACAAATTCATTTTTGTGTATTTGAGAGCCATGGGGTGAAAACTTTTTGAATTTGAAGATCAGGTAAATTTAACTTATTTTGTCTTCTGGGAAACGTATAAGTATCTTCAGTAGCTTCTGAAGGGCAGTACTATATGAAAAAAATAAGACAAATGTACACATCTTCATTCTGTGCAAAAGTTTTCACCCCCCGGCTTTAAATGCATCATGTTTCCTTCTGGAGCATCAGTGAGTGTTTGATCCTTCTTTAATAGTTGCATATGAGTCCCTCAGTTGTCCTCATTGTGAAAAGATGGATCTTAAAATCATACAGTCATTGTTGGAAAGGGTTCAAATACACAAAAATGCTGAAAAACCAAAGAATTTGTGGGACCTGAAGGATTTTTCTGAAGAATAGCAGGCAGTTTAACTGTTCAGAACAAACAAGGGACTCATGAACAACTATCACTTAAAAAAAGGACTATATGCAGACATCTTTTATGTGAAATATCTTATTCAGATCAGTCCTAAATAAAAACAAAATTTTTATGATCCATTTTGCAGATTCTGTAAGGTGTATGTAAACTTTTGACCTCAACTGTATTGTTAAAAGCATAACATTTTTAATATTTTATATGCATGTAAACGGTTCATTCTCCAGTTTTATCAAACATATTGGTAGTTGTCATGGCTTATTTGAATAAAGCTAAAATTTTCTCAGCTTTGTGGAGTTGCTGGACACACCCTTCAAAATTTATTTGCACTTCAGAGTTAAACTTACTAAAAGTTTACTACTTAAATCCCTGATACAACACAATACCAGAGTAACCAAACTCTAAAAACAACAAAACCCTTTGGTTTTCAAGGTCAAGGTTTCTACTGAATTAGCCTCTGAAGTGTCGTAGACATCCAGTTGACGTTTCTCCCGCTGTCAGCTCTTTCCGGCAGGGTTTCTGAACGGTTTGTGGTGCCAAATCTGCTCAGTAGCTCCAGTGTCTTTATCTCAGGGGCATTTGGTGCAATCGGTAAATTCTGGTGATGCACACACACACATACAGTCAGGCAGAGATGTTTGTCTCAGCTGACAGCTGTCAGCTCTGATAGTGCTCTGGTAATAAAACACTCTGCCAAACAGCCTATTAGCAGCAGCTCGTCTGGAAGGAGTGGAAACCACACACACACACACACACACACACACACACACACACATGCAGATACACTCAGATAGGCAGAATGAGGTCAGGCACTAAGGGTGCTCTAAAACAGAGGTGACAGGCCTAGACCCCCTGCTGGATCTCCCAATCGCCCTGGAGTGCAGGAGGGCTCAGAAAAACAAACACCCACCCATCCGTCCACCCACACCGAAGAAAGATGACCTAATATTTACCTTCTAAATAAGAATCCATTTTTTGGACGCCTGATTTCTATTTCAAGCTAATGAATGAAATACATTACGTTTTAGTGAAGAAAGAGATTTTGAGAATTTAATTCTAGTGGCAAAAGCCACCAATGCTGTAAAGTTGGTTGTGTTTATGTAATACCCGCTCTGTCCTCACGGGGGCAGCGTTTCTCCAGCTTTGATTTCTTGTTTACAGTAGAAGCCTGCACTGGCACTCAACATGAAATCAGAATTCACCCTGTTTATTTGATTAATGTACATTCCTAGTCTTATTGTGGGCGGTTCATCAAGCCATGTTTTTCAAATAAATATAACGACCTGATCTTCCCATGACGAGTTTCCTTTTGTGCTGATGTCAAAGCTATTTAGGCATTGATTTAGCTAACTCGCGTTCAGTTCTCCTTGAGTTCTATTAAAATAAATAAAATATCCTGTTATTTGTATTAATTCCTTACGCAGTCATATGACAGCACTAGAAACCCTTAATTGCAGGGTTAGGTCTTGTAGTTATGTACTTTGTAGTGTTGTGATGTGAAAAAAGTAATAAAATAATATTGACGTAAAACCTGTTTTGAATGACATTTACAGTGATTTACAGTGCTCAGTACTACATAATTAGGTTAAATTCTGATTTACTGGGTTTTCGACAGGTCAAAACTTGAAGGTCTCCATGGCTGCCGTCACAACAGGGCCATTGCTGTGTGTGTGAAATATGCAGAAGAAACAGAGCCAGAGAATAGTTTTTGTTGGCGAAGAGAGAGCTAAGGGTTGGGATTGTGAGTGGCTTTAGCAGGAAAAATCTCACAGCATTTAATATGGGAATTTTTGACAGTGTATTATTAGATTATAATGTGCACAGGGCAATAATTACAGATGTGTTAACTAATATTTTGACCTGCTGTAAAACTCTGAGAAAATAAATCAATACATAATTATACAGACAAGATGTTAAAGGGATTAAAAAATTACAGTGTTTTTTACAATTCACTTGATATTTCTTCTGCGAAACACAAAAAGAGATGCTGTTCTGTGTACACTTTTACTGTGGTAAAGTCATTGTAAAGCAGTGGTCACAACTACGGTAAAATACCATTAAACGTCGTTCTAAGTATGTGTGCGTTGCTGCTCCGGGTTCCTTTGTGACACAGTTGAGTGTCAGTTCTGTTTCAGTGCTAATAGAGAGGTTAGCGCCCTAAGCGTTTTCTAAAATGATTTAGCTCTAATATCTCTTACTCAGTTTAGCATTCGTGTTCTGTCGGGGCAGATGTAGGTCACAGTGCCAAATTTAAAAGCTGTCTGTAGACAAGCGACTGGCTGTTTGTGGCTAGAAGCTCACTTTCACCCTCCTTCTGTCGCTGCTTTGCTTCTGTTTGTCTGTCCTTCGGACACAAACAGAACTAGCGTGACTACAGCTCTAGACTGTCACCACCAATTAAAATACATGTGGAATAACATCTTGAATTAAAAACCTGTACACGTTGTGTTTAATTAAGGCAGGTTTTGTCTTACCTCAGTTTTGCCTTCTCATCACTTTCTTGTGAAGCATTTTCTTCATTCTCAGTGTTTGCTATAGGACTCTAGAGAGAAGGTCAGTTAATGTACAGCTGAGGTCAAAAGTTTACCTACACCTTGCAGAATCTGCAAAATGGTAATTATTTTACCAAAATAAGAGGAATCTTACAAAATGCATGTTAGTTTTATTTAGTACCGACCTGAATAAGATAAAAGATGTTTACAAATGTTTACAAATAGTCTACAAGAGAAAAGAATTAAATTTTTAAAAATAACCCTGTTCAAAAGTTTACACACACTTGATTCTGTGTTGTTACCTGATAGTTGTTCATGAGTCCCTTGCAGTGTTGTGCACGTTACTCTGAATATGTAATTAAATTACTGATTACTGATTACTCCTTTTAAAACTAATCAAATTACTGTTCTAATTACTTTATTTCAAAAGTAATTAGTTACATTACTAGTTACATAACTTTTTTCTAAACATCCACAAAATTTACGTGAAATATTAAGTTTGTGTGTTGTGTCCCAGCATATACGCTTCTGATAAAATATTTGTTATTATAGCATCAACATTCACAAACCACTGTTATTTTTATTAAAAGCAATAGGCTGTTGCGTGTGTGGTTGCAGAATGCACGGCATTTCGAGCGGTGAGTGGATTCTCTGATTGTCCATTGCGTTCCAGAAATCAACATTGTTTGACGCTGCAAACACGTTATAAATAATATATAACAAGAACAAGTAATATATAATAAAATAAATTAGTTGTTCTTGGTTTTTTTTTTTGCAATACATGAATAGCAGTTCATTTGTTTTAGATATTTTATGTTTAGATATTTCTATTTCTCTGCCCGCCCGCACCTGCACTCGCCCATCAAGTCTTGTCCCGCGCCGCTCTCTGTTGCGTCGAGTCCAGCGGGAGTGTGGGTCTCTAATACACTGGCACTGGACTCAACGCAACAGAGAGCGGTATGGGACAAGACTTGATGGGCAAGTGCAGGTGCGGGCGCAGGCGGGCAGAGACTCATGTGAAGACAATATAAGTTGATGCGTTGCCCTCCACACCCGGTATGTTCTCAAAAAGTTTTAATGTGCTGTGCTGCCCTTTCAGGTGTTTTAAATTAGATATGGAGTTTTTCACAGTTGAAAGGGTTTTCTTCCCCTCTGACTGACAACGCACAATAATGTTCTTGCCTTTGACAGAAATGAACTCAAAATAATGATTGTATTTCCAGCTACAGAATGTGTACTTTCCTCTCTCCATGTTGACTATGTTTTCATTGGTAGTATCCGGCTCACAGGTGCTGCAGTCAAAGTAGGTCTCAGGTAAAGGAGGTCGCATGTGCTAGCCAACACCCTTTTTACAATCTAGATGACAAGTTGCCGAGAGAATGCAATGATGTAACGCAGCGGTAACGCATGCTTGTAACTATACTCTAATTACTCATTTGAAAATGATAACGCATTAAATTACTCCGTTACTAAAAAAATAATCAAATTACAGCGTTACAAAGTAATGTGTTACTGCCCAACACTGGTCCCTTGTTTGTCCTAAACAGTTAAACTGCCTGCTGTTCTTCAGAAAAATCCTTTAGGTCCCACAAATTCTTTGTTCAAATGCCTACTGATGCTTCAGAAGGAAACACGATGCATTAAGAGCCGGGGGGTGAAAACTTTTAGAATTTGAAGATCAGGGAAAATGTAACTCATTTTGTCTTCTGGGAAACATGTAAGTATCTTCTGCAGCTTCTGAAGGGCAGTCCTGAATAAAAAAAAAGATATTTAGGCAAAAAAAAGTGCAAATCTTCATTCTGTTCAAAAGTTTGCACCCCTGGCTCTTAATGCATCCTGTTTTCTTCTGGAGCATCAGTGAGCATTTGAACCTTCTGTAATAGTTGCTTATGAGTCCGTCAGTTGTCCTCAGTGTGAAAAGATGGATCTCAAAATCATACAGTCATTGTTGGAAAGGGTTCAAGTACACAAAAATGCTGAAAATCCAAAGAATTTGTGGGACCTGAAGGATTTTTCTGAAGAACAGTGTGAAATACGCTGATAATACCTGAAAATTTCGCCACAAGACACTTGAGTCTGCAACTGACGGTTTAGGAGTTATGAGCAGTTTCGTATTTTTGATCGCTGTAGCGCTCCTGTCGGGCCGATTGGGGTGTGCTTTGGTGACGTTGTCAGCGGTGTGAGTACTGCCATCTCTCCAAGTTTCAAGTCTCTACGACTTACGGTTTGGTCTGCACAATCAGTTTTATGTAGAGATTGCTGATCCTTAGCTACTCCTACAATTACAATAGGACTCAGTGCTACACACTTGAACCCCTAATAATTAAAGGGGTCATCAGATGCCCATTTCCCATAAGTTGATATGATTCTTTATGGTCTTAATGAAAATAACATACAGTACTTGGTTTAAAGTTTCTTAATGGGAGTGTAAAACAACATGCTTTTTACCTTTTCACTAAACAAGTTTTAATGTAGTTAGTGCAGCGAAATGATTGATTTCTTACCGCTTTGTGGCAGAAAATGGTTGACTGTAAAGATGAAACCATTAAAAGCTAAGTGTTAGCATTTATCTTTCATGGTTTGCCAGTGTGATAAAAGCTAAGAATGGTGTCATTTTGTGTTTAAAATAGCCAGTCTTTGCAATTCCCATAAAGCATTTAAGCCTGCTGTTCGATATTTAGTGCTGAGCATTATACTTTATGTGGCTACAACATTCTTGCAAATCAAAGATAGCGCAAGGTCAGAGTTAAGGGCAATATAACCTAATGTGCTTGATCTGAGCTCTCACCAGATTTCATATTCAGCACGGGGAGAATGAGAAGCACTCATGCAGAAACGGCACCGGCGCGCGCTCGTGGAGAATTGGCCTGAATCAAGGGCTTATATTGAGTGTGTTTGACTGAGATTGGCTGTATAATGAATCTCTGAACTTATTTGAGCTCCATCTCATTTTCGGGATGCTTCAGTGGCGTGTGACTGCGTTAGCATATGGGTACGTGTGTTTCGCGGCGTGTGTGCGAACGCTTGAAGAGAAACAACATGACAAGCCCTGCTCTTCGGTGCTAATGCTGATCTGTCAGTGTGCTGTCGACAGATCCAAACCAGCCCCGATCCGCCCCCCTCATCCCAAACGTCAAACCCAGACCACTTCACCCCCTCCACAGCTCGGGCAGCCGTCCCTCAACCCATTCCGTTCCCTTTCCCCCGAGAGATCTGAGTCTTATTAGAGCGGAGGGGAAGAGAGAGCGAGAGAAGCACTTTGTCCTCATGCGCCCTCAGAGACGACCCTCCCGCCACGGGCGACGGTAACGGATCTAACTGCTGCTGCCCATGTTCACAACGCTCACCATTAAGAGCTTTCTGTGCATCAGTCAACTCAGCCTATACTCTTAGCATGTATGGCCATGATTTTATCAGAGTAAACAGTAGTTGATTGCAATAGAATAGTGTATTTAGATTTTTACTGTGAAAATCATGCATTTAAGGACGTGACGTGTGATTTAGATTGCACTTGTTGTTTATGAGTGGAAATATATTTATATATTTTTATTTATTTAGTTGCTTGCTTAATTAGTTACATTACATTATTGCATTTTTAAGTGTCCAAATGTGTTTTTGGTGTCACTATATTGAAAATGTATTTATTTATTTAATTAATTAATTGTATTTAATTAATTTTATTTAATTTTATTAGTATTTATACACATTTGCATTTACAGTAAATTAAATTATTAGGAAGAAACACATGCACACACACACACACACACACACATTTATATAAAAATGAATTTATAGAAACATGAATTTATATAAAATAAATAAAACAATGCAAGAAAGTAAATAAACAAAAACATAAATATGAAAGTCAATTAATAAACAAATGTGAATAAATAAAAAAATAAATACATATTTGAAATTATATTGAGCAGCAAATCAGCATATTAAAATGATTTCTGAAGCATCGAGTGACATGAGAGACTAATGATGGAGTAATGAAGCTAAAAATTCAACAATAATTCTAATTTAGCATGCAAATTATATATTTACTACTACTTACTATATTATATATAGTTTTTACTATATTTTTGATCAACTAGATGCAGTGTTTTTATGTTTCTTCCTAATAATTTAAATGCAAATAATGTGTGAAAATATTAAACAAAACAAACAAACAAACAAATAAATAAATAAATAGTGACAGCAAAATGCATTTGGACACTTAAAAATGCATTAATGTAATGTAACCAAGTATGTTAAGAAATAAATACAGAAATAACTATGATGAAAAATTCAACAATAGTTCTATTTTCGTAATTTAAAATTATATATTTATTTAAATGTTTTGTTTTTTTTTTCCCCACAATACTACTGTTTTTTACTACATTTTGATCAACTAAATGCCGTGTTTTTATGTTTCTTCCTAGTAATTTCATTTATGGTAATTGCAAATGTGTGTAAATAAATAAATAAATAAATGTATGTTCTATATGGTGACACCAAAAAGCATTTTGACACTTAATGCAATGTAAGTAAGTGAACAAATAAATACATAAATAAGATGAAAAAATCAACAATAATTCTATTTTTGTAATTTAAAACAATTTATTTATTTATATATTTATTTATTTTTTCACAGTATTATTATTATTAGTATTACAGTATTACTTTTTCATTTTGTTTTTACTGTATGCATGAATGTATGTATGTATGTGTGTGTGTGTGTCTGTATATACAAGCTATATCATAGCTGAGGTGAGCACAGTCTGCTTTGTTTTTCAGGATGAAGTCTGGGCGAATCAGCCTCCATGTCTGACATTTTTGCTCTCAGGAGCTTCTGGGAAGAGCGTACCATAGCACTTGTGTCTGCAGCAATCCAGACACTCTGCTTCTCATGCGTTCAGACACTTCCTGTCTTCCTTCCTTCCTTTAATCTGTTGAGTAAACCCCAGCTGTCAGAGTCATACTGTGAGTGACTGTTACAGACAGACATTCCCTGCACAACTCTGTCCTCATCAGCAGACCTGCACCAGTGTGTTCGCAATTACACACAAACATCTGAGATTTACACAACGCTCAGACGACTTAGCACCTGTGTCTCCAAAAATGTTTTAGCTCATGAGGTGCACTAGAGTTTTTTTATTATTTTGGAATAATAATGTTATATATGACTAAAAAGGTCATGCTCCAGAGCTTCTGTTCTGAAAAAATAATGTTATACACAGTAACCAATAAAAATTCAAAATGTTAATAAAAATGTGTTATGGAGAAAAAAAAAAAAAGCTTAAAAATGTACTAACCCGCAGGCTATCCAAGATGTAGATGAGTTTGTTTCTTCATCAGATTTGGAGAAATGTGTCATTCCAGCATTTGTTCACCAATGGATCCTCTGTAGTGAATGGGTGCCGTCAGAATGAGAGTCCAAACAGCTGATAAAAACATCACCATAATCCGCATGTAATCTACACCACTCCAGTGTATCGACTCATATCTTATGAAGCCAAAAGCTGCATTTTTGTAAGAAACAAATCCATAATTTCAGACAAAATATGAGTCCATAATCCATAATATCAATCCATCCCTTGTTGTTCTTTCACATCACATGTATTTTCACATATTTGTTTAGAGCTGGTTTGGACTGTTTTGGCTTGTAAACAGGGTTTGGTCTGTACAGATTTCTCTCCTGATTCAGACAAATCAACATTTTTACAAGAGGAAGCTTTATTATGGGTTACGAACTCATATTTTAGCCGGAAGAAACAGTTTTAAAAGTTAAAAACTTTCTAATGATTGATTAGTAGTTTTGAAACATTTCTAAAACTTTAAAATGTGCAGTTTTCTTGTGGTAATTAGAATTAATTCTTAAACATTTACTATATTTTTAATAAAAAATATAATGTTATTTAAACGTTTATTTTTAATATTCCACAATAAAAAATGGTGGGTTAAAAACAACCCAGCGCTGGGTGAAATATGGGTGAAATATATTGCTTAAAAATGACTATATTTCTTCCTTTAAATAATAATTCCAAAATATGTTGAAAATTAGCATTTATTAATATGTTTAATAAATGAAAAGTATTAATAAGTTATAACTAATAAATAAAAATGATTTTTAAAATTGCTTATCAATAAATGTTCACCTTTTGATTATTGCTGGTGCCTCTAGTTATTATGTGTCAGATTTTGAGTTCATTTTAAGCCAGCCATATAGTCATTTTTAAACAAGTTTTCACCAGTTTCAACTTAAAAACTTACGTTTAGCAGCTGCCTTAAAATTTCAAGTTAAATCAACTTAAAAGTACTAGTCATTTTAACTTATTTATTGTAATGAGTTAAAATGCCTTGTAGTTGTGAGCAGATTTAACTTGTGAGTTGAAATTTTAAGACAGCTGCTGAACTTAAGTTTATAAGTTGAAACTGGTCAAAACAACCTACTAATTGTACTAATTAAATTTTTACCAAAAGATACCATTATTTGAATGGTTATTTTTGAATATTCCAAGAATGTTAAAATGTAAATTATTCTTGTCTCAGTTACAATGTAACATTTTTTAGAATGTTCAATTAATGCAAATAACATATCAATGTTCCAAGAATGTCATTCTAAGAACGTTTTCTCGCGTTATGAGAATGTCTATAATATATTCACAAAATTACATAAACATTACTTTAAGAACATTTTATCATTCAAAAAAAACAAACAAACAAACAAAAAAAACATTAGTGGAAGTTGTGTGAATGTTTCCAACAGAACTTTTTTGTTAAAAGTGACATTACACCAGTTCGTTCTTTGATTTCACTTGTAGTACATCGCAGCCATCACAGACGCAGCAACGGTTTGAAGAGAATCTTGCTGAGCAAGAAAGCTTGATGGCTACTCGTGTAACTTAGCCTCTCTACAGGACTCTGCTGAAGAAGCGCACATAGTCGCCGCTTGCGCAGTTGGCTCACGGCAGAGCTAAAGCCTGAGATGAAAACTGATCTGATTGCATGTCAAAACACGGCTGGGGCTCCAAACGCGGCTCACGGGCCCTGGCGCGCGGCACGCAGCTGCTCACCGCTCTCTGATCATCTGAGGCACGTTCCCTATGCTCTCCTCTCCTGCTCTTCACATCTCTCGGCTTTCTTTTTACTAGGTGCAGAAAAAACGCAGCGGAGACGAGAAAAAGAGAGCAGGGAGTAGATCTACCAATGACATTTGAAGCGAGAGACAGAAGGGTATAAAGAAGGAGAGCAGAGAGGCAGTGTTGAGGACGGGGCCTCGGCTTCTCTCTAATCTCGTATTGATCTCCAGTCAGGGAATGAATTGTGCCTCACTCCTGCAAGGCCTCAGAAGTCTCGGCTATTGATCCGGGCTGTCAGAGAGCTCTGGAGGAACTCTAGCATGCAAAGCTGTCCCTCAGCTCGTCCGTGCGCGCTCGGAGCGCAACGCTCGCTCTTTAACATATTTTGATGGTTAAACTGTTGCTTGGAAACTGCTTGTGAACTTTGTGTTGCTTATGCAGTGTGACGATACATTGTTGCAGCAGATGTTTCATTACAAACAAACCACATTCCAGTCAAAGATCTTAAAGGGACATCGTTTATATTAATATATTAAAGGTTCAGCATTTAATGGTCCTTGTAAACTTTACAGTTAGCTGTGCAGTATGTAAATAAAACTGTTTGTAATATTGAAAATAATCAGAAATGTTTCTTTAAGCAGCAAATCAGAATATTAGAATGATTTCTGAAGGATCATGTGACACTGAAGACTGGAGTAATTAGGCTAAATAATCATCTTTGATCACAGAAATAAATTACATTTTAAATTTTTGTTTAACAAATTAAAAACAAATTAAATTCCAATGATATTCTATAATTATATAGTATTTTTTGGAGGTATATGCTTTATATTTATAATGTATATAAAGATTTTTTCTTATGAAAACATGTAGTTGCATATTGGTAATAGACATTTTATTTTACTTTTTATATTCAGTTTCCGCTGTTTTTTGTTTAATTTGTTAAGAAATCTGAAATGACTTTAAACTTTTATGCTGACGAATTAAAATTCACTGCAAAATTCTAATTAATTTAATTTAAACTAAAGTAACAAATACATCTTTTCTTGATGTTTTTTTATGCTTCTTTTTTGGGGGGTCAAGGTGGCTGACTAAACCATAATAAAAAAGAAAATATTTTTGTTTTATTTCATTTTATTTTTTATCATTTTATTTATTTATTCATTTATTTTTTCTTAGAGTGAAACTTTTTTTTTTGCACATTTTCATGCTGGACTTAACTTCTCATGTCAGTTAATGTGCATTGTCCCTTTTAAAATAAAGATTAAACTGGTTCCCACATAAATCTGAATGATTTTTCACCGGATTGGTCTAAATATGAAAAATTATGCTAAAAAATCAGCTTTGATCGCCGAAAATAATTACATTAATTTTGTTTTTAAATAAATTAAAAACAAATTAAATTCCAATAATATTCTACAGTATTTTACTGTATTTTCTGAATGTATATAAACTTTATATTTATAATGTTAATAAAGAGTTTGTCTTATAAAAACATGTTTTATTTTACTTTTTATATTCAGTTTCAGCTGTTTTTTTGGGGGTTTTTTTTTTAAGAAATCTGAAATAAACTTTTATGCTGACGAATTAAAATTCGCTGCAAAATTCGGATGAATTTAATTTAAACTAAAATAACAAATAAAATTTTTCTTGATGTTTTGTTTTCATGGTTCTTTTTTTGGGGTCATGCTGGCTGACTATGATAAAAAGAAAATATTTTATTTAATTTTATTGATTATTTTATTTTGTTTATTGTTTAGCATTTTATTTATTTATTTTTATTTTCTTTTTATTTATTTATTTTTTTCAGTTGTTTTTGAGTGAACTGGCACATATTCATGCTGGACTTAAGTTCCATGAAATTAAAATTTACATTTAACTGTGCAATACATAAATAAAACTGTTTGTAATATTAATAACAATCAGAAATGTTTCTTCAGGCAGAAAAATAGCCTATTAGAATGATTTCTAAAGGATCATGTGACACTGAAGACTGGAGTAATTATGCTAAAATTTAATATTTGATCCCAGAAATATTTACATTTTAATTTTTTTTTTTAATAAACTAAAAACAAATTAAATTCTAATAATATTCTACAATTGTAAAGTATTTTTGGAGGTATATATACTTTATATTTATAATGTATATAAAGAGTTTTTCTCATGAAAACATGTAGTTACATTTTGTTAATAGACATTTTATTTTACTTTTTATATTTAGTTTCAGCTGTTTTTTTTGTTTGTTTGTTTTTGTTTTTGTTTTTTAAAGAAATCTGAAATGACTTTAAACTTTTATGCAGATGAATTAAAATTCAAATTCATTTAATTTTACCTAAAATAACAAATAAAATTTTTCTTCATGTTTTGTTTTCATGGTTCTTTTTTTGGGCTCATGCTGGCTGACTAAACCATGATAAAAAGAAAATATTTTATTTAATTTTATTTTATTGATTATTTAATTTAATTTTATTTATTTGTTAGCATTTTATTTATTTATTTTTATTTTCTTTTTATTTATTTATTTTTTTCAGTTGTTTTTGAGTGAACTGGCACATTTTCATGCTGGACTTAAGTTCCATGAAATTAAAATTTACATTTAACTGTGCAATATGTAAATAAAACTGTTTGTAATATTAATAACAATCAGAAATGTTTCTTTAGGCAGATAATCAGCCTATTAGAATGATTTCTAAAGGATCATGTGACACTGAAGACTGGAGTAATGATGCTAAAAATTAATATTTGATCCCAGAAATAATTACATTTTAATTTTTTTTTAATAAACTAAAAACAAATTAAATTCTAATAATATTCTACAAGTATATAGTATTTTTTGGAGGTATATATACTTTATATTTATAATGTATATAAAGAGTTTTTCTTAGGAAAACATGTAGTTACATTTTGTTAATAGACAGTCCATTTTACTTTTATATTCAGTTTCAGCTATTTTTTTTTTAATTTGTTAAGAAATCTGAAATGACTTTAACGTTTTATGCTGATAAATTCAAATTCACTGCAAAATTCTGATTCATTTAATTTAAATTAAAAAAAACAAATACAATTTTTCTTAGAGTTACCAGAAGAAAAATAAACGAACAAACAACAACATATAGTTATACATATCTTAAAAAGCTGTATGTTTCTGAGGTCTTGACTCGTCCCCACTCCTGCTGGAAACACACAGAACTATTTTTAATTCCAGACGTGTTTGAGAGAATGAAGCGTGCAGGCGGGTGCGTGTGGTTTGCTGTGCTGTCATGCTAAGAACCGCACCAAAGTCGTGGCGACTGGCGGCGCGGGGCTGGAGGGGAGACGGGTGCGTTTGACAGCGGCTGTGCTCTGCAACAGTCCTTCGTCTCTCAGACTGACGTTTGCCTCTGTATGCAGAAAGCATCTGTGCTGCGCTGTCATGTTTACCTGTAGCTGGGAGGAGACTGAATGTGCTGCTTATGGAGACTGTTTCTGATCATTGGAAGAGCGTCTCTGCATAGAAAACATCCTGACTGATTTATTTTTACGGTCATGCTGGCCGACTAAGCCGTGATAAACAGGAATTATTTTATTTTATTTTATTAATTATTTAATTTAATTAATTTTTTATTTTCTTGGAGTAAAACTTTTGTTTTGCATAACGGACATGTTCATTGCCCCTTTTAAAAATAAAGAATAAAGAATAAATTAAATCGGATCACACACAAATCCAAATTATTTTTTTTTGCTTTTACCAGATTGATCTGAATATGAATAATTTCTGAAAGTACTTATTTATTAATCATGAATGGCAGGAAAGGTCATATAAAATTAAAATTCATTGGTCAAAAAGTGTAGGACAGATGGAAAACAAAATCACAGTTCCTTAAAGGAGGCTCTGTTCAAATATTTATGAACGGACAGAGACTGGATTGGAGTGTTGTATGGAAATGGTGTTCAAATGTAATGAACACATTTTGCTTTCAATCCTTGAGCCCCTAAGGCTTTATGCTAGTCATTATAGCTCTTGTTCTTGTTCTTGTTCTCTGGAGAGATTTTTCTGAAGTCTCCAAGAGCAGTGCAAAAACCTCTTTTCAGCTTGGGCTGAATCTCTTGTGGTGTATTTGGCCCTGTTTACACCTGATCTCTGATGCATTTTATTTTATTTTATTTATTGCTTAATGGAGGCGTTTTTGATAAGAGCATTTCTGCATAGAAAACATAATATATATATAATAATAATAATTAACAATTAATTCATGATTTCATATAGTAGAGAGACCATGATGCATAAAACACACAAAAAAAATAACACAAAAAAATAAAATAAGATAAATGGGCTTTTCAGGTCTGAAAATAGTCATGGTAATTAAAAAAATATTTATTTATTTATTTATTTATCCATCCATTCTTTCTTTCTTTCTTTCTTTCTTTCTTTTATTCATTTATTTATTAATTCAATTGTGTGTTTGTTTGTGCTGTTTAATAAATCACATACATTGATGCACTGATATATGTGGTCAGGAAATCAGAAGACCTTCCCCTTCATAAAATGTAGTTATAGGAGAGACAGTTTAATGGAAAATTTTGTGAATTTTTTTTTGTAATTGCATGGAGCAACCAGCACATTTTATTTTATTATTTTATGTTATTTTATTTTATTTTATTTTATTTTATTTTATTAATAAATATTTAATAAATAGTTAATTTTTAGTCTTTGTGTTGGCATGTTCAGTTGCATTTTTTCCTAACACAATAAATATTAAAATGGTTAGTATTTCACTCCTTTTATATCTTTATTTATAATTAATATATATATATATATATATATATATATAATTATTAATGGATGAATAAAATATTGTTTTGAATATTTGTCTTATACAAAAATGTTCTGAGACGAAAAAATTTATTTTATTTTATTTTATTTTATTTTATTTTTTTGCATGACCTTTAGTGGTGTATTGCTTTCATAAAACAGTGACAGGTTTAATAAATATAATAATTATTAATATAATGTAAATAATTAATTTTTAACCTTTGTTTTGGCATGTTCAGATGCATTTTTTCCCCTAATAACAGCAAAAAGAACTTAAAATACTCTGTAATTTTTGGTCGTACAGATTTTAGTTTAGTTTCATTTAGTTTTATTTTATTTTATTTTAATTTTATTTAATTATTATTATTTTTTTATTAGAGTGAATCAGCACATTCTTCTAAATATTCTTTTTGTGTTTTTGAAAGTCATGCAAATTTAGAAAAACACAAGGGTTAATTATCCCTTTAATCGTAGGTGTAAACAGACCCTTTGAGAGTCAACAAGTCAACAAAGAGCTTTATATATATGCAGGATGTGAAAGCATCATAAAAAGTGCTGTAAAAGTAATGGAAAATGGAAAAGAGTGACTGAGACATTCTTCAAACTATCTCCTTTTGTGTTTCACAG
>NC_066892.1:28864164-28866664 GCF_022985175.1 Labeo rohita
TAGTATTTTAAATGTAAAATGTAAATGTATAGCAGCATTGTTTTCTTTTGTAAATGACACTTGATGTGATATTTTATTATCAATGCAATTAAATGTAAACATTTTAAGTGTGATTTCAAAATACTTTCTGGCCATTTCTTGCAGAAATACAAGCAAAATTGTATGAACTGTTGATGTTCGACTGTTTTCTAGGATTGAAAGTTCCTTATATTTTCCAGCTGAATCTCAGGAATTGTTTGTGTTTTGCGTGTGCATCTCATGTGCACAATATGAACGCCAGGTGTTTCCAAATGTGCCCTTCAGCTGCCGTTTCCTTTCTGACGGGAACACATTCAGTCTCAAGCAGCTGCTGCTGATTCACAATCAGTTCTTACACATTAAACAGCACTGCCAATCAGGGCTAATTGAGGAAGAGCTGATCTCAGATCAGACATTATTAAACAATGTGTATTTAAAGGCTATAGTTCATGCTGACTGCACACGGACGGCAAACGCATGACCTCGGCTGACCGATGTAAAAAACAAAGGAAAGATGTGGAGTGCTGACTGATCAGATAAACGCAAGAGTGCTGTCAGATTCCTGAAATATACATGTTATATGTCAACGTCTCAGCACCATATAATCTAATATATCTGAATTATAATGAGAGTTCATAAAAGTCTTGTTTTTAATTAAAAAGTTTGCAAAATTGTATTTATTTATTTATTTTGTGGAAAACAAAAGAAGCTTCTTTTTTTTTTTGTTTTTATTAAAACTGTGATTTTTTTATCCCACAATACTGACTTTTTTTCCTCACAATTATGAGTTTATATTTCGCAATTTTATTAAAATTATTATTTTTATTATTTTTATTATTATTATTTAAAATAAACAGAATTGTGAGATATAAACAAGGTTTTTTTTTCCTGAAAGTGGAAAGTCAGGTTTTCTTTTTCTTTGAAATTCAGAGTTTACATCTCACAATTCTGACTTAAGAATTACAAGACAAAAAAAACAAACAAGAAAGAATTAAAGATAAAAAGTCGCGATTACCTTTTTCTTAAAAAAAAAAAAAATAATAAAAAAATTGTGAGATGTAAATGTAAATATTTTGAGACATAAAAAGTCTATTTATTTATTTATTTATAAAATGTATGTATTTATTTTGTGGAAAACAAAAAAAGCCTTTTTTAATAAAATTGTGACTTATTTATATTTTGTCTTGTAATTAATATAGAAAATATTTTTCTTTTTTTTTTTCAAATAAACAGAATTGCAAGATATAAACTTCAATTATAAGAAAAAAGTCACAAGACAAAAACAAAAACCTGAATTGCAAGATGTAAACAAACATTTTGAAAAAAAAAAATGTCCTAATTGTGAGAAAAAAAAAGTCACATTTATTTATTTATTTATTTCTAAAATGTATGTATTTATTTTGTGGAAAGAAAATTGCGACTTTTCTATCCCACAATACTGACTTTTTTCCTCACAATTATGAGTTTATATTTCACAATTCTTAAGGAGTGAAAGACAAAAAGTCTGAAATGTGAGGTTTTATTTATTATATTTTTATTTTTGTATTTTTGTTTCAAATAAACAGAATTGCAAGATATAAACTTCAATTGCAAGAAAAAAGTCAGTTTTTTTTTTCTCGAAATTCGGAGTTTACATCTCACAATTCTGACTTAAGAATTACAAGACAAAAAAAAAAAGTCACATTTATTTATGCAATTTATTCTATGAAAAAAGCTATGATTTTAAGATATATGAATTTTAATTTTAAGATATATGAATATAATTGTGATATAAAAGTCTGAATTGGAGGTAAAAAGTCACAATTACCCTCCATAGGTTGTTTTATATAAACCAGATGATTCATAAATCAAAAGTATGTGACTCAGATCTGGTTCTCAAGTTAACAGCTGCTTGGAGTGTAAGACTATAAGAAAATTAAAGTCATAAAAAGTACTGTATGGTATTTCTTGCCTCAGGTTACTTCTCAAAAAAGGAGTATCAAACATACAAGCATCAAAAAGGAAAGAATATTGAACTGTAAATCATAAGCAGCATTTAAAAATACAGAGAGGAGGATCAAATCATTCGCCTTCCGGGGGAAAAACTGGTTCTCTGAAATACATATTACAAATACGGTTGGGTTTGTTTATGATAATGCCAATAATGACGATGCATGACATTAGAAACCGTCATGCAGCGATTCAGAAAAGACGTTTGACTAGTAGCTGGTTCCCATTACAGGGCTGTTATGAAATATCACTGTAATGCTCTTCTCATGTGCATTTTGCTATAACTCCAGCCACAAGTCTAAGTTTGACCTAATAACTGCTTGATATGAAATAGTTTTGTGGTCTCTATGAAATGACACTATATAATGTCAGATTCTGTGGCTCCATCTAAAACTATGAAAAAGTCTTTGAGTAAAATCATCTGTTAGATATCTACATGATTCATTTCAGAAGTAATGCTTTTTAATGTGAGTAAAGTTTCCCACATGCGGTT
>NC_066892.1:28869164-28964164 GCF_022985175.1 Labeo rohita
AAGAACTGCCAGAAAGAAAGACAGAATTATGAATTTCTATATCCCAGTTCTAACATTTTCCTTAGAAATCTGAGAAACAAAGTCCGAATTGTGAGATAAAAAGTTGCAGTTACTGTTTCTACTGCATTTCTGATCAAATACCAACCCAAGCCTCTGAATGTGTATAAAAATGTTTAATGTGAATATAGACATGTAGAGTGACACAAAGCTTTAAACTGAGGATGTAGTAACAGATTCTCTTTACTTAGAAGTGAAGTGTGTCATTTCTGTCACCAAACATAAGTGTTTTCAAACGGGTTTCTCTCCTCGTCTTCCATTGGCTGAACAACATCAGCTCAACCGAGTACTGAAATCAAGAGCTCTTTCTATCATGATTTCATGCAAAGACACAGGAGAGAGCAGCACGCGTCCAGATCTCCTGTTCGAGAGCTCTTGTGTCATGTCTGGCTCCTTCACTCTTCGTAATAAGTTTATCTCCATCTTGAACGCAGATGTTGTGGCTTTTACGCTTGGAGAAAGCGGTTCTCGTTGTGTGCAGGCCGGGTTGGGCCGAGGGCCCGGTTACGGTCTGGGGTTCTGCATGAGCGTTAGTGTCGGGGTAACATGATCCAGGCATGCGTTTGACCTCACGTCACCTCCGTCCAGCTCAGCAGCTTAAGCAATCGCACGTTAACTTCCTGTGCCAACGCTGTAATTTACCAAAATCAAACTAGACATGAGAATCTCAGTATCCTCACACTAACTTTCTTCCATGTGTACACGCGCTTTTACTGGTTCCACATTTTAGTGGCTTAAGTGGCTGGTGAATATAGTGAGAAGAGAACATTTTAGTCCTCAGTCTGCTACTAATCGTGATGTTTAATGACACTGACAAACATAGTCACAACTAGAGTTTTTATAGCTCACTGAAACAAAAAAAAAAAAAAAATAATAATAATAATGATAATAATAACTTTAAATGCAAATTTCTATTTCGCCACACGTTAAAAATAAATAATAATAAAAAAAGATAATTGCTTTTTACCTATTGCTTTTTCCTTTTTAATGCATTGCTCTGAAATTTAATTTTAAATTTGCGTACCAGGGTATTTCTGCTTTTCAGATGAATTCTACTATAAATGAGTCAATTTACATTTTTATTCAGCCCTATCTGCCTTTTTTATGCATTGCTCTGAACAGAGAAATTGTACATGAAAATCAGACCAATGTTTCCTCCAGAAGTGAAGTTGTGTTTTATTAAAGCTCATTCATTTAGTTAGAAAAAACAAACAAACATTGAAATAAACTGAAATAATATATATATATATATATATATATATATATAAAAAATGTCTATTTATTTAATATAAATATATAATAATATAATAAAGTTAATATATATATATATATATATATATATATATATATATATATATATATATATATATATATATATATATATATATATATATATATATATATATATATATATATATGTATATATTAATATATATATATATATATATAAAATGTCTATTTATTTTTTTTAACCAGTGGCAAAATAAAAAGTTTATATATATATATATATATATATATATTTTTTTTTTTTTTTTTTTCTGCAATTCTGAGTTTATAGCTCTTAATTTTTTAGGAGGATGCACAAAAAATAAAGACAGAACTGTGAAAAAAAAATTACAAACTAAACTAAACTAAACTAAAACTTAAATAAATAAATAAATAAAAATTTCAGCTAATTGTCAACATTGTTCATTTTCATTAAAAACTAAAATAAAAATGTATTAAAACTATTGACTAGACTAACTAAACAAACAAATAAATAAATAAATAAAAATGTCAAAAATAAAAATTAATTCAAAATACGATTAAAAACGATTTAAAGAATCTCTTTAAAAAATGACAGTAACTTGACAGTAAGAGTTTAAACTGAAGGCCTGTTCACCAAAACAAATGTTTGGTGTGAAAATTTTGTGCAATATACATTTTAATTTGAATGAAACGCTGTTAATTAGACACATATGCATGCAATCAACGCAACACATTTTTAATCTTGTTTCCATTGCAGTGTGAAAAAAAACTGGCCAATGAACAAGATTTGCATGAAACAGACAATTCCAAGAATCTAAAACTGGAACTCTCTTTTTGCTCTTATTGCAAATACACAAAATCTGAAAGATTGAAAACAGAAACTTAAACAGCACTTTAGGTATTTCTGCTTTTCCGATAGCGCCACCTACTATCAAGAAGTGAAGTTACATTTTCATTCAGCCCGTCTGCTGTTTTTTATGCATTGCTCTGACCAGAGAAATTGCACACAAAAATCTGAGCAATTTTTCCTCCTGAAAATGCATGAAGTTATTTCATGGTTGATTCCTATAGCTGGAACGTCATTTGAAAACTTTTTTCTCTTCTTTTAGCCAACCAATATTTGGTACACTACACATGCATGTTTGATTGGCTCATTGTTTTAACTGGTTTAACTAGTTAGGGTTGTTTTCAACCAACAGCTTGAGTTAAGCTCATTCATTTAGTTTGAAGTGTGTACATCAGCTAATAAAACTGGTTTCCTGGTTTTAACCTGACCTCAACCAGTTCCATCTAACACCTTAATCTGGTTTAAGAATTTGTAGTGGAGAGTTAGTTAGAGATCTAGTTAGTACTCACAGTTGAAGTTAGGTTCGATGTTGTCTCCTGCTAACAGACTGTTGATTGTGATTTGGTAGACGATGTGCAGCAGCAAAAACGTCATACTGGTGAAACACAGGGATTTCAGCAAACGCCCTGTGTGGCCTGCAGAAAGAAAAGAATTAATCAAAACAAGCTTTAATCACATTAGCAAACATTGTGCATAGAATTTGCAACATAGCTGTAACTTTAAAAAAAAAGCATAAAGAATAAAGTGCTTTGATTTTTACTTAGTGTGCAACATAAATTTCATGATCAGCATAGTACACGTAGTGTATGCGTCTTGATTTTTCTTGCATTAATTAGTTTGTCAACAAGCTGGCTACACTGGCCTGGCTTGTTTTTCACAAAAATAAATGTAAAACACAAAACAACAAACAAACTCCTGAAGACAACAACAAAAATCGACACTTTTATATAGAAATGTGTCACTGCATCACTTGCTCACCAATGGATGCTCTACAGTGAATGGGTGCCGTCAGAACGAGAGTCCAAACAGCTGATTAAAAACGTCACAATTTTAACTAAAATATGCTTAAATACGCTTGTCTCTCACATCAAAATCTAGCCACATTTTTGTTTAGAGCTGTTTTGGCTTGTAAACGGTGTTTGATCTGTGCAGATTTCTCTCCTGAGTCAGACCAGACCACTTTTTCACTGGAGGAAGTGTTGTTATGGATTATGGACTCATATTTTAGTTAAAAATGATGGATTTGTTTCAGCTTTTGTCTTCTCAAGATGTTAACTGATGGACTGGAGTGGTGTGGTTTACTTGTGGGTTATTGTGATGTTTTTATCAGCTGTTTGGACTCTCATTCTGACGGCACCCATTCACTGCAAGTTTTATTTTTGGGTAAACTACTCTGTAAGGACATCTTAACATCTTGTGAAGCCAAAAGCTGAAACAAATTCATCATTAAGACATTTTAACTAAAATATGAGTCACTGGAGGAAATGTTGTTATGAATTATGGACTCGTATTTGAGTTAAAAAAACATCTTAATGATGGGTTTGTTTCAGCTTTTCACTTCTCAAGATGTGAACTGATGGACTGGAGTGGTGTGGATTACTTGTGGGTTACTGTGATGTTTTTATCAGCTGTTTGGACTCTCATTCTGACGGCACCCATTCACTGCAGAGGATCCGTTGGTGAGACAGTGATGCAATGACATGTGATTTCTACAAATCTGATGAAGAAACAAACTCATCCTAATCTTGGATGCACATTATCAGCAAATTTGTACTTTTACAGTACAGTCACATCAAATCCTGAGGACTTCTGTAATAGTTCCAGAGGAAGAACTCGATGACTTGTGATATTTCAGGTTCTTGTGGTTTTCGTCCAGCAGTGACGCTGTAGGGAATTCAAGCATTCCACGTGTCAGGGTGAAAGTTCGTTGAGTTGAACCCGTCTTTCTGCTCTTAATAGGAAAGAGCTGCTGTAATCCACGCTATTAGCGGAAATTCACCCTTGTATTACAGGTCTCTCGCTCTGTTTCTCTTGCTCTGGGCATTAATTTAGCGCTGATATTTTTGGCAGCATTTGGGCTGTTCATCATTTAGGATCACGGGGCTCAGTGTGAGTTCAGAGCTGTGGCGTTTACAGAAATATCTAAGTGAAACAATACTGAGTAATGCACGTTACAGACCATAACGGGGTCAAAAAGGGTTTCTTTAAACATTTTTCACGATAGAACCGAAAGATTTGGGGCGGGTGGATGTTGGTCGGCTATCAAAGGATGCTGGGAATAACACAGATAGCATCAAATGTGAATTTTAGGATATTAAAAAACACCCACAACCCATCCGGCCCAAATGAGGAAATGACATCATATTCAAACCAATAATTGTCAATTCGGGACAGATCATATCATGAATTAAAGAATTAAATGAGGTCAAGAATCTGCAAGAAAGCAGGATGAAATTTCACTCCACTTTGAGGTTTGCACGGGTGCCAAGAAATGTATTTGTAGTTGGTTTTTGAAGGCTCTGGAATAAGTATCCTCTGCAAATGGTGCTCAAGGAAGTGGTTGAGGTAGAAAATGAGGTCTGAAATGTTACAGATAATAGCATGCATAATATTAGCGAGTCTAAAATCGCAGTCAAACGTCCGTCTAGGTGAGTGCACAAGTCTCTTTTGATTAAAAGCAGACCCTCATTAATTCACAAGAGCACATTTACAGTCACATTCAAACTAGCAGAGGTAATAAGAGGGGATTGTTTGGTTCCCAGTGGATTTGGATGAAATATTATGTATCAGTCCTCAGACACCGGCTGTTTCCGTAGCACACCGTAACTCAATTTCTTAAAACATTAGAAAGCAGAATCAAGGCTAAAAGCTTCCTCATTATGGAATTAGCAAACTTAGAAATGAATAGAAAAAAATGACTTTGTTGGATATTTTTTGTCCAATTATCTGTAAAATCTATATGCTGGTGTCCTAAAAGTTAACAAAATAAACCTTTATCGGATACTTAAGTACCATTAAAAAATTGGGGTCAGTAAGTTTTTTTTTGAATAAATAAATAAAGGAAGCAAATTAGATTGATCAAAAGTGACAGTAAAGGCTTTTTTTGTTTTTTGCTTTTTGTTTGTGTTTTCGGTTACATGGACATTTATATGTACATTTGTATAGTTCAAATGCAATAAAAAGAAATAAAAAAAGTGACAGTAAAGACATGTTTTTTTTTTTGGATAAGAAATTAATATATATTTTTTAATTCAATATTGTTTAAAAGTGACAATAAATGTTACAATGTTATAACTTGTGTTGGGGAAAGTTCCTTTTAAAAGTAATGCATTGCAATATTGAGTTACTCCCTAAAAAAGTAACTAATTACGTTACTTAGATACTTTTTATGAAAAGTAATGTGTTACTTTTGCGTTATTTTTTAAATCTGGGCAGGGCTTGCTTGTTTGTTTTTAATATAAAAAGTTCTATTTTGGCAAACGTAAAAGCCTTTTCACACCAAAAGCCTCAGGCTTTGACAAAAGTAAATTCACGTCTGTACAGTAAAAAAAGGAAAACAAATGAACGAATGAATAAAGGATATTTGTATTATTTAACATATTTAATTATTGCAGGTTTGCATCATATTCTGAGTTGAATTTCACTGTTTTTATTCATTTTGAGGAATACTGAATCTGTTTTTTTGTGAGTGAGATGAATCAATGCATGTTCATATTTATTCTAAAACTAACGTTTTACTCCCAATTTCTCTCAACATGGGGACAGGAAAACTTTTAATCAATAAACAGGGGGGAAAGTAACTGGTGTTACTTATTTGAACAAAGTATCTTGTCAATTAAAAAGTAATGCGTTACTTTACTAGTTACTTGGAAAAAGTAATAATATTACGTAACTCGCGTTAATACCCCCAACACTGTTTATAATGTTACATAATATTTCTATCTCCAATAAATGCTGTTCTTTTGACCTTTCTATTCATCTGTGAATCCTGAAAAATAAAATGCATCACATTTTGAACAGCAAATCAGCATATTAAAATGATTTCTGAAGAATCATGTGACACTGAAGGCTCAAAATTCAGCTTTGATCACAGAAATAAATTACAGTTTAACAGATATTCACATAGAAAACATTGATTTTAATTTGTAATAATTTTACAGAATTTTTACAGTATTTTTTATGAAACTGACGCAGCCTTGGTGAGCAGAAAAGACTTAAAACATTAAATCCCCCTGACTCCAAAATTTTGAATGCTAGTGTACATTTAATATTCAATTATTGCTTCCAGGAAAATTAACCACCATTTACTATTTTATGTACAGTAATACAGGAAAACAACTGTGTTCATTAAACCATTTTATGGCGTTTTAAATCTAAGAAAGTACACTCCTTTAACCTTTAACATCTGAAGAACCTTTCTGTTTCACTAAAGGTTCTTTGTGGCAAAACAAGGTTCCTTAGACTATAAAAAGGTAAGGAAGAGATGGTTCTTTAAAGAACCTTTGACTGAATGGCTCTTTGCGGAACCTTGTGAAGAACCTTTTCAAGCACCTTTATTTTTAAGAGTGTAATGACTGAAAATTCATATCAGGTTTCAGCTCACCCATATTAAATACCATGCAGAAAGCAGGCTAATGTTTTCAGAAACATTCATTTTTAGAGCACTTGACTCCATCAATGTATTAACACCTACCGATAATAATTTCTAAACCACCTGAGGAATCGGAAATCGCTGCCAAGCGGGTCTGCCAAGATTTTTTACGATCTTTACAATGGTTTACTGTTATGAAAATGTTTTACAGGTCTGCTCATGCCATCGGTTTTACTGTGCGTTCAGGCGATTAGCCTAATTAGGAAACGTTCTACTCGACAGCACCAAATCAACTGTACGTCAGAGGCTTCCTTTCCTTTTACTAAGTGCGTAGAGCGATGAAAAAAGCCAGTAGTCGATAATTCGGTGGATGGAATATGTGCCGCTGACGACTGTAAGCAAACGTAGAGCGCGGATCAGTCGAAGCCATTATGAGGTGCAGCAGGAATTTTAGTAGAAGCCAAACTCAAAAGTGAGTTTGAGCCCCTCCGCGGCAGAAAGGCGAAACCGGCACAGGAAGCGCAAATATGGACCAGATGTGTTTGTTATTTAGCGGCGGAGGACTAAAGGCTGCTCTGTTGGCACGTCGCGTCTGCGTGCCGTTCGGCCGCGGTTTCTCATTATTCTGTTCCCCGATGAGCCGTCGCATCCATTTCAGGCCGCTGAACGAGGCTCTGTGTTTGTACGCGGTGTGTAATGGTGAAAATGTGTGCAAATGTTCGCTCTAAAACACAGGCCGGACCTGTAATCGTACTCAGCATTGCCAAATTGAAAGCTGGAGCTGGGTTGAACCTTCAAAAAGCCCCTTCGCTTTGCTGGGTGGAGATGTTGGTGTGGCAAGTTGGCTTGTTTTTGTAAACGCAAGTTAGGAAGGATTATAAAGGGACTATCTGTCGATATCACCATTGATTGATTGACCATAACGCACAGACAATGCAGCGGCACTGACGACAGCACAACCTCAGTCAACACTATCAGATCTCCAGAAGCTTTTAGGGACTTAACGGAGAACAAAAAATCTGAGATTCACAGCTGACAGCAATGAGCAGGATGGAGTCGAATTTAATCACGCAGGCTATAAAATGTTACTCCTACGGGAATGTCTTTCCTCTCGTAATTGACATAATTGATTTGAATCAATTCATTCTTACGCTACAATTACTTTAAGCCAGAGAGGAACTACTCCAGCCTTATGGAAGCGTTTATGTGATATCATTTGCACAGTACATATATGGGTAACTACTGTTCAAAAGCTTGGGGTTTGTTGGAATTTGATCACAAATACTCTAAAAATGATGAAATATTTTTCAAATTTAAAATAACTGTTTTCTATATGAATATGTGTTAAAATGTAATTTATTTCTGTGATCAAAGCTGGATTTTTAGCATCATTAGGCCAGTCTTCAGTGTCACATGATCCTTCAGAAATCATTCTGATATGCTGATTTGCTGCTCAACAAACATTTCTCATTATTAGCAATGTTAAAAATCCAATATTTTTGTGGAAACGGTGGTGCATTTTATTTTTCAGGATTCGCAGATGAATAAAAAGTTCAAAAGAACAGCATTTATTTGAAGTAGAAATGTTATGCAACATTATAACACTGTAACATTTATTGTCACTTTCGAACAATTAAATGTGTCATTGGTGAATTGTAACATTATAATTGTCTTTACTGTCACTTTTGATCAATTTAATGTGTATTTCCTAAATAAAATATTTATTTTATTAGGATTTCTTTTTAAAATAGATTTTACTTAAGCTAAATATAAGCTAAAGATTTAAGGTAAATTTAAGATAATTCTGACTTTTAATTATTATAAACATTCACATGTACAACACATTTTGTATCACAAGTTTGAGATTTTGGCCTTTTTGGTTTTTTATAAAGTGTTTTTTAAGACTAGTGGAAAGAAAACACCCAAAAGATACTGTTAAGAATTTCTTTTATAGCACTTTATCTATGTGTGTCAATAGATTTTATTTATTGCAATTGAGAAAAAGGCGTTTTCTCAAAATTATTATTATTTTTTTTTTTCTACACTGAGCTATAAATGTCCACTTCAGTAGCACTTACACACACCAAACTTTACATTTTTATTCCTGTCTATATCCTGAAGGTTTATACAGAGGGATCTGTTCATATATACTTTGCTTGATTACAAACAACATTTTATTCTCCCAAAAATTGGGAAAAAAATATTGTTTTCTGTCTGTTCTAAGTGTTTTATAAATTATGGAGTGACAAAAATTAGATAACCAAAATTACCTCAGTAAAAACATTTGACTCTAGTATGTCAAAAAATAAATAAATAAATAAAATAAAAAATAAATAAATAATAATAAATGAAAAATAAATTAATTAATTTTGAAACGGACTTCATTCAGTGTTTAGATTTTTGTACTAGAAATGTATGCAATTTAGCATATTTCATTAAATAATGCATTATTTGCATATTTAAACCTAAAATTTTAGAAACTTGTAATACAAAAAAATTACAAAAAATGTTTGCAATTATCAATATAATCAATCAACTGGGTAAGTAAGGTGATAAATATTAGTTTGTTTTTTTTGTGTGACTGTGTGTGTTTTTTTTTTTTTTTTCCCCATTGCCTGCAGTGTCTTGCCCTTAATGTGGTAAATGCAGTCAGTCTACAGTAAGGTTGATGAACTTGGTGATAAAAATAAGTAGGTAAGTAAGTAAATCTTTTTTATATAATACAGAAATTTATAAATAAACTCTAATCTCATCAGCTTGTTGTGTTTTTATCCACGGCGTGAATCACTGAATTAAAACATGCTGCTTTATTTTACACTTTGAACTTTTTAAAAAACAAAATGCTTGAATAGCTGTTTATTGTTCCCAGACACAGTTTGGTCAGTATTTCGCTCAGCATCTGGTTTCTGAGTTTACGTGTCAAGAAAGTGAATCATCACAACCTCTGATTCATTTGTAAAAATCCCAGCAAATCTCTGTAGCACAGGAAAAGTCTCGTCTGACCTTTTCTTACTGGCACAGTTTCTTACTGACTTACACGGTCGGAGCATAACCCATTTTAGATGCTATTATATAAATGACTTCAATGTACAAAAAGAATTAAAAAGAAAGGAAAAAAGCAAGAAGTAAGAAAATAAAGCAGTGTGGATGTGAAATAGACCCACGACCGCAGAGTTCATTTCCGGCCGTAGTGTGAGAGTCGTTAATTGGAGCACATGTCTAATTCACCAACATTTCCTTCTTTAAACACACTACTGTAGATATATTACAGTGTCAGTGCTTTATGGTTATTTATACTCCAGTCTGATGCCACGAACTTATCAAACTCTGTTTTACAACAACACATTACAGCTTATGTTCTGGCTAAATGCACTGGACTGCAGGTAAACTCAGTTCAGCCTGTGATATATTACTCACAATCTATGTAAAGCAGCTGTTCTTCACTCATTCGTGATCTTTTCTTTATTTTAAAGTGGTCCGGCCTTGCATTGTGCATGCAGATGTTTTAGGCAGCTTTTAACAATCTAGAAACATGACATAACTGTAATTTGCAGTGCAGTTTGTGAGATCTCAAACTCAGACGGTCATCAGTCATCAAGGCGTTGACTCCAAAATAAAAATCCTGACTTTATTTACTCAGCCAAACTTTGATAACTGACTTCCTTTTGTAGAACACAAAAGAAGATGTTTTGAAGAATGTTAATGCTGCTCTTTTCAATACAACAATGACATACAGTGATCAGGAGATGTCAAGATTCATAAAAACACCATAAATGTAACATTTACACTAATTATACAATATATTAAAGGGATCATCGGATGCCCATTTTCCACAAGTTGATATGATTCTTTAGGGTCTTAATGAAAAGTCTCTAATATACTTTGATTAAAAATTCTCAATGGCTGTGTAAAACAACACCCTTTTTACCTTGACAAAATCAACTCTGCAAAAATCATCCTGTTATGGTCGAGGCTGCTTTAAATGTTAATGAGCTCTGCTCGCCCCGCCCCTCTCTTCTCTCTGTGGAGTGACGAGCCTGTTTACTTTAGCCGCATTTAGCCGCTAAACTTGCTAACTAGCACATTATTAGGAAAGGTGATTGCAAAGGTTTATAAAAAAAACCCTTATACTCACTTCTGCTGTAAGTGAAGCTGGATCACAAATGATTTGCGCGAACATAGACACATTTATGTAGATCAGGAGGCGCATTCACTTCACAAACAAACGTAATCCACTGCATCTTCAGCGGCTCAGATGTCGGGAGTAAATGACGACCACTATGTTCATTATTACATCCAGCAACACAACACCTCAATCGCTCAATCGGAGATATTCCTGTCTAACTTACATCCCTGCTCCGGCATCGAAACATGGAGGTGGGACTGTTACAGCTGATCTGAGGTAAGAGCTCATGTCAATCAACTATCGTGGGAGCGGCATCTGGCAAGCATCTGAGAACGGCTCGATTTGAAAAAGGGGATATTATTTTTACAGATTAATTAAAAACCACTGCATGGATTTTTATCATTATAGGGTAGATTTGTACATACACTGACAACACACATTAATGTTCAAACAACATGTAAAAGTGAAGTTTGCATCCGATGACCCCTTTAAAGCATTAGTTCTCTTCCAGAACAAAAATGTACAGAACATCTACTCACCCCCTTGTTATTCAAGATGTTCATGTCTTTCTTTCTTCGGTTGTAAAGAAATTATGTTTTTTTGAAGAAACCATTTCAGAATTTTTCTCCATATAATGAACTTCTGTGGTGCCCACGAGTTTGAACTTCCAAAATGTAGTTTAAATGCAGCTTCAAATGTCTCTATCTAGTGAAACGATCAGTTATTTTCAAAACAAATTTATATACTTTTTAACCTCAAACGCTTGTCTCATCTAGCCTCGTTTTTTTTCCAGTCATGACAGTTAGGGTACGTCTAAAAACTCCCGTCTTATTTTCTCCTCCAGCTTCAAAATCATCCTACATCGCTGCAGAATGACCAACCCAGAGTTTACGAAGTGAACACGCAAAGATCAAACACCCTTAACAAAAAAGGTAAAAACAGCAACGTAAGATGATTTTGAGGTTGGAGGAGAAAATAAGACGGGAGTTTTTATACGTACCCTAACTGTCATGACCAGCAAAAAAACAGTTCACACTGAGCTAAACGAGACGAGCGTTTGAGGTTAAAAAGCATATAAATTATATATGTTTTTTTTTATGAAAATAACCGATCGTTTCACTAGATAAGACCCTTCTTCCTTGGCTGGGATCGTTTAGAGCCCTTCGAAGCCGCATTTAAACTACATTTTGGAAGTTTAAATTTGGGGGCACCATAGAAGTCCATTACATTGAGAGAAATCCTGAAATGTTTTCCTCAAAAAACATCATTTCTTTACGACTGAAGAAAGAAAGACATGAACATCTTGGATGCCAAGGGGGTGACTACATTATCTGTCATTTTTTTCTCTGAATTGAACTAATCCTTTAAACCTTCTGAACCATAGAATAGCTTTGCATGACAAACAGACTGAAATATAAGCCATCATTTTCCAAAACTTCATCTAAAACCCCATTTGCACTTCAATATATTCAAATTAATGTCACCATTGGTTCAAGCACGGATGGGTTTTGAGAGCTTTATGAATATGAAGGTGAACAAATGAAGACAGAATATGTATTTCTGAGTGAACTATCTTTAAGACTCCTGGAGGAACACTTGAGAGTAGAGATACAGTGGATACTTCACATTCTTAAGCTTCCAAACGCTTTTTCTTCTTTTTGTTTACATTTCCCTGTACTCATTTCTTATTTCAGAACTTAAACCTGCTTTATGTCAAGTTTTATGTACTGTACACTCCTGATCAAAAACTGTGCGATTTTCAAAAACGAAATGAATGAATGCTTTATTCAGCAAAAATGCATTAAATTGTTCAAAAGTGACAGTAAAGACATTTATAATGTTACAAAAGATTCTATTTCAAATAAATGCTAAAAAATAAAATTAATCACAGTTTCCACCAAAATAACTTTCAACATTGCTAATAATCAGAAATGTTTGCTGAGCAGCAAATCAGCATATTAGAATGATTTCTGAAGGATCATGTGACACTGAAGACTGGAGTAATGATGCTGAAAATCTAACTCTGATCACAGAAATAAATTACATTTTAACAGATATTCACATTGAAAACAGCTACTTAAAACAGTAATAATATTTCACAATTTTTCTGTATTTTTGATCAAATAAATGTCGCCTTGGTGGGCAGAAGAGACTTCTTTCAGAAATATTTTTTAAAAAATCTCATGGCCCCGAATCTGTCAATGAACAAAAATTTTAAATTGGTCAGATTGCAAGTAGATTAACGTTGATGAACTACTTCCAACAGCAAGATTTCCGTGGTTTTGAGCGTGTTCCAAAAATAAATAAATAAATGAACAAATAAATGAAGACGCCTGCCTGTAAGGACCTGTGAATCATCGCTCGCGCTGCTTCCTGAGGAAGCGAGGTGAGGCCGGTTCGGACGAGCTCTCCATTGAGCTCCGTTTCCTCAGGAAAACATCCTGCCTCCTGCGTCCCCTCGAGAGGACAAATCGTCTCTTTGTCCTGCATTTATATTTCTCTTTCTCTTGGGATCAATGGGGTTTCAATGTTCTCATTACTTAATGTTTCTCGAACAAAACCTTAAAGGGACAGTTCATCTAAAAAAGTACTCGCCCTTATGTCACTCAAAAAGACCAAAAGAAAAGCTCTTTAGCTATATATATTGTAAATGGCTTTTCTGATTTTTAACTCACAAGAAAAAAAAGAAAAAAAAATCTATTTATTTACAGAAAAAAGAATACAAAATTCTGCCACAGAAAAAAAAAAAAAAAAAAAACAAAAAAAACTCTTTATTACTTTTCTCTTTTCTGCCTTTTTTTTCTTTTTTTTTAAGAATTGGAAAAAAAAAGTCTGAATTGTGAAATAAAAGGTCTTTTTTTTTCTTCATTCCATGGTGATTCACAGATTCCAGTGTGCCAGTCCAGCTCCAACCAAACACTCAGTTTGGTTGGATCTAAATGTATTAATCACTTTCATCTAAAGAAGAAAGAAATTAATACTCTAATTTGGCAAGGATGCATGACATTCTTGAGAAGTGACATTTTGTCACTTTTATACAAAGTCTATATATTTATTTATTTACAGACAGAAAAAGGAACACACAATTCTGCCACAGAATTAAAAAAAAAAAAAAAACTATCCAGTGGTGGCTAAAAAGATTAAATGAATGAATGAATGAATGAATAAATCAATAAATTAATTAATTAAATAAATAAATAAAGAAAAAAACAATATGTCCAGTTTTTTCTAAAACTATTAATGACACATATATGATAATTCAGTCATTGGTGAATAAATAATGTTTACAAAAATAAATAAATAAATAAAAATATAAAAAATATAAAAAGGTGAAAATATAAAGAAGAAATAAATGAATACTCTAATTTGGCAAGGATGCATGAAATTCTTGAGAAGTGACATTTTGTCACTTCTGTGACTTTTAACTCTCAAGAAAAAAAAATCTCTATATTTATTTATTTACAGACAGAGAAAAGAATACAAAATTCTGCAACAAATTAAAAAAAATAAATAAATAAATCACAACTCTTCTTTTTTTTCTTTTTTTTAAGAATTGCAATGTTTTTTTTTTTAAGAATTTGCAAAGAAAAAAGTCTGAATTGTGAGATAAATGGTCTTGATGTATTAGTCACTTCTGTGTGATAGTAAGCCATTTTAATACTAAAAAAAAAAAAAAAAAAAAAATAAAACTATCCATTGGTGAAATAATAACAATAAAAAAATTAAATTAAATAATAATAATAATAATAATAATAATAAATACAATAAAATAAAAAAAAATACATCCATTTTTTTTTTTTTTTTAAATCCTCAAACCAAATTCTAAAACTAGTTAATGACACATAAATGATAATTCAGACATTGGTGAATGAAATTCTTGAGAAGTGACATTTTGTCACTTTTGTGATTTCACTTTTTTGACAGAAAAAAAGAAAAAATTCTGCCACAGAATAATACCAAAAAAATATTTATTATTGTGCCTTCTTTTTTTTTTTTAAGAATAGCAAGGTTTTTTTTTTTTTTTTTTTTTTTTTTTTTGTTTTTTTTTTTGCAAAGAAAAATTTGCAAAGAAAAAAGTTTGAATTGTGAAATAAAAGGTCTCTTTTTTTAATTTGTTTCATTCCATGGTGGTTCACAGATTCCAGTGCGCCTTGATTATAGTGCATAGCTGAGTTGCGGATAATTTGTGAGCTGCAATAAAACATCTTACTGTGCTAAAGAAACTCTCACATATTTTCAGATCCAGCTCAGGCTTCATGCGTCTCCTGAGAGTCCTCAGCTGAGATCTACCCAAATGCACATCATCACCTTACAACAATCCTGGCTAAAGACAGGTAAAGGCCTGTAATTAATAGCAGCATCTGGCTGTAATGACGCAGAGGTTTGACTCGCGGCTCGCACCGAGCCCTAAACAAAACAAAGCGCCTCACTGCACTGCTGTGAACCCAACAAAGACTAGAGGACGCCATCAATCTGAAGATCAGCAGTCGTTCACCTTAAACACATCACAGCAGATGAATTCTGAAGGACGTCTCAGACGACTAAAACACTTGAGCGAAATAATATCTGTTGAATATCACTGAGGACACTTTGGAGGAGTATATTACGCAATAAAGTAGTGCTGTCATGTGATTCATTGTGATTAATCGCATCCAAAGTTGTTTACATAATAAATGTGAGTACTGTGTATATTTGTGATGTATATATAAATACACACGTTATATTATCGGCTCAGAAAATATGTTAATTTGACTAGAAACACCAGAGATCGGAAATGTAAAGAAAAAACTTGGATATATTATATGAATATATATATATACACACATGTAAATCCATGTAAATATTTCCAAAATATATACTGTATGTGCGTGTATTTATATTTATACACACAGCACACACAAACAGATATTATGAAAACAAAAACTTATATTTTGGATGTGATTAATCATGATTATTAGTTTGACAGCACTATAATAAAGGTTTTCTAAAGTATTCAAAACACTCGGTTTTGTTGGATCTAAATGTATCGGTCACTTCTGTGTGATAGTGTGTGATAGTTAACTTATTTTAATATATATATATAAAAAAAAAAAAAAAATAAATAATAATAATAATAAATAATAATAATAAAATGCAAAATAAAAACAAACTATCCAGTGGTGGGTAACTTTATTTATCACTACATAGTCATATTTTCAGGAAATTCAATGAAAATTATTATATATTTAAAATAATAAATTTATTAAAATATTAAGTAGCCATGTGGTAAAATTTATTTTTGGATAAATAAATAAAAATAAAAATAAATAAATAAAAAATAAGAAATAAAATAAAATAAAATAAAATTGTATTTTATGTCCAGTTTTTTTTTTAAAGACTTAAACCAAATGATACAATTATTAATGACAAATAAATTATAATTCAGATGTTAGTGAAGAAATCGTGTTAAAAATGGTTAAAATATTAAGAAGAAAGAAATTAATAAATTAATTTGGCAAGGATGCTTAAAACTTATGAGAAGTGACTGTAAAGACTTTTGAAATTAAACAGAAAAAAAATCTATTTCAAATAAATGCTGTTCTGTTGAACTTTCTATTAATCTGTGAATCCTGAAAAATAAAATGCATCACAGTTTCCACCAAAATATTGTGCCGCACAACTGTTGTCAACATTGATAATAATCATAAATGTTTGTTGAGCAGCAAATCAGCATATTAGAATGATTTCTGAAGGATCATGTGATCATGTGAAAATCCAGCTTTGATCACAGAAATAAATTACATTTGAATCACATTGAAAACAGCTGATTTACACTGTAATAATATTTCACACTTTTTATTGTATTTTTGATCAAACAAATGTAGCCTATGTGTTTAAAAAATGTAGTAAATAAATAAATGAATAAATAAATCTTACAGGCTCCAAACTCGTCCCACTGTATTTTTGTTTTTTACTCAGTGTTTCTAGGTCGTTCTCACATGTAAATAATTTAAAACTGCCTACTGAAAAGCTGTATCTAGCATTTGTGATCGTCTCTATTATATTGTATGATGGATTACAGACTGAGAATCACGTGACGTCGTGCCGGAAGTGTGCAGTGGGGTAAAAATCAGGCAGCGGAGGTGAAGCAGCTGCACAGATGGGAAATGTCTTCATCTGTCCTGCCGCAAGCCGCCTGAACCCCTGACCCTCAGCCATCGGCCTCTCACAGCGCAGGCCGAATCAGCGCCGCATAGAAGAGATCTGCAGCTCCCACTCAACAGCTGTCCTTAAATCAGATCCATATGTGGAACGACCACGGCTCAAATGTTTGTCGAGTCTTTCATGAGACTTTCAGAAGTCAAATTCTGCATGGCCAAATTTAGTGACACTTTAAAAAAACAAAAAAAAAAGTCTGGAGGCCCTTTTCATTATTTCTTGAACACAGTGATTTAAGAAAATAAAAATAAAATAAAATAAAATAAAATAAAATAAAATAATTGTATGTCTTTTTCATTAAAAGACTCAAACTAAATAAAACTATTAATGACAAATAAATGATAATTCAGACATTAAAGAAACAAATACTTTAATTTGGCAAGGATGCATTAAATGCGAAAAAAGAAAGGAAAAAAAAACACTTCTAAGAGTCTGGAGCTTGAACATAGTGATTAAAAAAAAAAAATACAATAAAGTAAAATAAAATAAAAGAAAAACTTTTTTATGTCTGCTTTTACTTTAAAAGAGTAAAACTATATAAACCTATTAATGACAAATAAACGATAATTTAGATATTAGTGACAAAATAGTGTTTAAAAATATTGTAAACATATACAGAAGTAAGAAACGAATACGTTAATTTGTCAAGGATGCATTAAATAAAAAAAAAAATTATATATATATATATATATATATATATATATACATATATATTCAAAGTAAAAAATAAAATAAATAAATAAAAATAAAATAAACATATTTAAAATATAATTAATTTTACATCTGTTTTTTCTTTAAAAGACTAAAACTAAATAAAACTATTAATGAGAAATAAATTATATTTCAGACATTAGTGAAGAAGTAGTGTTTAAAAAAATGTGTGAAAATATACAGAAAGAAATGAATTCTTTAATTTGGCAAGGATGCATTAAATTCTAAAAAAAAAAAAAAAAAAAGCCCTCAAAGAGTCTTGAGCCCCTTTTATTATTTCTTGAACATAGCAATTTTAATAAATAATTAATATGTCATAAATGTCTTGCAACATAATGAGATTAAAAAATTTATTTAGCTTAATGTACTAAAATAAAAAGAAAAATTGAAAAAATATAATTAAAAATATAATATAAAGAATTGTAGTTTTAAAATTAGTTTTAAAAAAGAATTACAGTTTACAAACTGTAAAAATGACAAATACAAAATCTACAACTAAAATGAAAAATAAATAAAAATCAATCAATCAAAATTGTAATACTAAAATAACACTATCCTTTAGAACAGAGTTCAAACATGACAATCTAGTCACCTAATAAAACAGTCTTCCGTTTTCTGTCTGATTTTATATAATATACCAATTTAAGAGCTGCTTGTGTAAATATTGGCTCTGGATGTCTGGAAATGTCAGTCATCTGGGTTTTTATTTGCCAGTTTTATTGTCGGCCAGGTGAAATTGTCAGTCTGATCACTAGGTATAACAAACGCTTTGGGGGCGTAAGAAAGATAAGCACGAGCAATAATAACAGCAATGCTTGTTTAAGCAAGCAGCGCTAATAAAGAAACAAAAGCGTGTGTAAAGATCTCGCAGGTCATCTCGCCCTCGGGTTCAGAGCTCGTCTCGGCTCAGCTCGGTTACAGCTGTTGGATTTCATCGCCCGCGGCTGGATTCTCCTCAGACGAGAACTACAAGCCTCTGCAAGCCTCACAAACCAGAGTCAGAGCTGCAGTGAATGTCAGTGACACCTCAGGTGCTTCTCCAGTCACTCCCTCTGTATAAACAAACACCAGCCATCAGCTTCTGCTGATAAATGAGAACAGTTTGTAAAGGCCTGTCAGAAAACACCCATCTGACTGAGTAATACAGCAGAAGAACATCTGTATTATAAACAGATAATACCATAGCATTATCGACTCTCCATATGAGAGTCATTTCCAGGGAATTCTGATTAAACTCAATTTGATGATCTCATTCTGTGGTTCAGAGGAATAACCGACAATGAAAATCAGCTCATCTACAGGTCATCCAAGATTAGGATGAGTTTGTTTCCTCATCAGATTTGGAGAAATGCATCATTGCGTCACTGTCTCGCCAACGGATGCTCTGCAGTGAATGGGTGCCGTCAGAACGAGAGTCCAAACAGCTGATAAAAACATCACAATAATCCACAAGTAATCCACACCACTGAGTTAACATATTGAGAAGACAAGAGATGAAACAAATCCATCTTTAAGACCTTTTTAACTCAAATACGAGTCCATAATCCATAATAACGCTTCCTCCAGTGTAAAAGTCCATCTCCTGTTGTCTCTCACATCAAAATCCAGCCACATATTCGCCATTTTGGACTGTTTTGGTTTGTAAACGATGCTTGATCTGTGCAGATTTCTCCACTTTTTTACTGGAGGAAGCATTTTTATGGATTATGGACTTAAAACGTCTTAATAATGGATTTGTTTTAACTTTCATCTTCTCAAGATGTGAACTGATGGACTGGAGTGGTGTGGATTACTTGTGGATTATTGTGATGTTTTTATCAGCTGTTTGGACTCTCATTCTGACGGCACCCATTCACTGCAGAGCATCCGTTGGCGAGACAGTGACTGAATGACGCATTTCTCCAAATCTGATGAAGAAACAAACTCATCCTAATCTTGGACGGCCTGAGGGTGAGCACATTTTCAGCTCATTTTAATTTTTGGGTGAACTATTCCTTTCAGTGAACACCTCAACCCAGAAGAGAGGAGCATTTTGGTCTTAAGCAACACATAAACCCAGTGATTCAAAGCCCTGGTGTTGTTATTCAGGCGAGAATCTTTTATCAAACAGTTAAACATCCTTCCAGAGGAAGCTTTTATTGCACAGAGGTCACTCTTTCATAGTTCAGGAGACCTAAAGACCTACAAAAGAGCCGCTGCCTTTCCTGTTTTGACATGCTTCTGGGACGGGACATTTGGTCAAGGCCTTTTTGCTTTTTTGTAAACAGTTCAAAATCAGATGCTTTTATTCAAAACAACTGTCAGTGAGTGCAATAACTAAGTAATATAAGAAAGGCTAAAAAAACGATTTTTTAAACATTGCTAATAATTAGAAATGTTGTAATGAGCAGCAAATCAGCATGTTAGAATGATTTCTAAAGGATCATTTGACACTAAAGACTGGAGTAATGATGCTGAAAATTCATCTTTGATCACAGCATTACATTTCAACAAATATAAACGCAAGCAGTTCAAGCACTTTAGGTATATAAGCACATAAGGAAAAAGACTACATATTATTTAGCAAGTCTGTAACCACCTAAATAAATAATTAAAAAAGCATTTTTGTCAAATCCAGAAATATGATGTTCTTATAACATTTATGACTGTTATAGCACCAGCTTTGGTCTGATCTCCTTAAAACTTTGCATGCTTGTTTAGAATCACCTGTCTCATGTGCTCAGCGGGTTTCGTGAACTTTTGAGTTTTTTCCTTTAGGCTTTATAGGATTTTGGGTATATTTGGACAGGCCCCTTTTCTAAGTGACTCTGTTATAGCTTCCCAAAGGGTAAATTTCAACATGTTCTTGATAATTATTGACCTAGAGAGTCCAGGGAATTGCACTGCAGTGTTTTTTTCCAGACTGAGTGAAAAACCTAGGACTAGTTCACAAAAGTAGTTTTTTTACATCTTTTCAATCATTTAAAAAACGGTTTAATTGACAGCAGTGGTTCTAGAGGCAAAGTTGTTCAGAACGAGTTCTAACATACAATACGAATATCGCGTGTATGTGTGGAAAACCGTGCAATGTACACTTGTTTACGCCCTCAATAAATGTGACACCGCCCAGTGGCTGATTAATTTCAAATTTCTCGCAGACCTTTGTGGCCGTGAGTCAAACAGGCCCACCAAGTTTCGTTCCAATTGGCCTCCGTTAACCTTGTCTAACAACTTCATCTTCCAATGGCAGACATGTTTTTTTGAGATACGCAAATGTCCCCATAGACACTTGTGGCATTTTGGACCAAGACCGTGCACAGCAGTTTTCATGTTGATAGGACAAATGGTTACCTAGTTATAGCCATTTTATGTTTTTCACTCTTTTTCACGCCACACTTTGAGACTCTTTTTCGCGGCACCAAGTGGCCAATCTCCACGATTTTGTTCCTGTTACCTCAGACTGAGGTCTTACATAAGTGTGCCAAGTTTGGTGAAGATATCTCATTCTGTTCAGGAGTTATTGGCATTTTAATAAAAGTGGCCCCGCCCCTTTCAAACATTTTGGCGTTCCTTTCCGACGGCGAGTCGAAAGTTTAACTTTTTTCTTGATAATTATTGATATTTACTCTCCAGAGAATCTTTCTGCACTGGTTTTGATTCGCAAAAGTAGGCTTTGCAAAAAAACCTAAAAAAAAATTTTGGTCGATTTGGGTGAGCTTTGGTGACGTTGTAGGTGGTGTGAGTACTACCATCCCACCAAGTTTCAAGTCTCTACAACTTACGGTTTGGTCTGCACATTTAGTTTTACGTGGAAATCGCTGATCTGTGATCAATCTAACAGTTACAATAGGGTTTCAATTATTCACAGAGAAAACAGCTGTTTGAAACAGTAACATTATTTCACAATATTACTGTCTTTAGTCTAAAAGTCACCTCATTCCTCATCAGCCCAGGTGATATAGCTGTGATACGAGAGGTATATTTGGCTGCGGTTATAGTGTAGTTGACCGCCTGAAGGCTCATATGGTGAATCTGATGAGGTAACAGCTGAACTTGTGAACCGATGACACACTGAGGAATGCTGGGAAAACACAAGAGCTCATTCCTCCCACACTCTCCCCGCAGTGAAGCTGACACCGCCAGTAGCCGAGGAACTCCAGCAAACGCCTGATAAAACCAATTCATCAGCCGTCTAGACGCTCAGAACTACATTTAACAGCCCCGTCCAGCGCAGCGCCTCTTATACACATCAAAACACACTGAACTAGCAGCTGAAGAAGCAACACAGATGTTTCAGAATAAAAAGCAATGACACACACCTTAATAACAGCATGTGGGGCTCAAATCATATGGGATTCATTCGAGTGCTGCACAATCACTTCCTCTCAAACACACCGTATAGTACTCAGGAGGTTCAGTCTGAAGACTTAAAGCTGTAATTAATCACAGTGAGCTGCTTAATCACTCAGATTTGTCTGATATATTTACAGCGGTGATGTAAAATGTTGCGTTGACTGTTGCTTAGAAAGTTTGGCAAGTATTGTAGTGTGTCATTTATGAAGTATTACAACTCTGTCCAGTTGTAGCTTAATGTGCAAAGCAGCAATCCTGCGTGTGTCCAATGACTTACACATTTAAATAAAAATAAATGTAAATCATTTCACTCTGTTTGTCATCTAAAATGCAATCACATTGACATTTTTTTGTACAAAGTCAAATGTTGTACAAATTTCAAAATATCAAATCTTAATGCAAAAGAATTTTAAACATAAGTTAGTAATTTTATTTGTAAATGTTTGCTTAGCCAATTTCAATCTACCGATTCATGACCATTATAATTTAATAAATGATATACAGTAAAATAAATAATACAAAAATTAGTTGTTGTTGAAAAACAATCAATTTTCAATTGTTGTAAATACAGTTTCACTTTTTTTGTCCATGCACCTGTTCTTCAACCCTGTTTTTCACTTTAAACAAACATGTTTTAAAAGAGTAATGTCATGGGTTATTAATATGCATTTTATCAACAATGTATTTTCTTATTAAAATGTCCTGAGTGTTGATGATATCAAAACTCATTACGTTATCTTTTGTAATTTCATAAAAATATAACTGCATAAATAAATTAGTGCCATTTTAGTATCATTGCTATATGTTATCATTGCATTTTGTTGCTCTCTGACCTGGAATCACAGACGGTGACGTCAGTGGCGCGCATATTGCGGTGTGCAATACGTCGTGCTTTGTTTATATTAAGTATTAATGTTATTAGTATTTCACCTACGGTCGTCTCTTAGTTTCTAAAGATGAGCTCCCAGGAGAGACACGGAGCGGCATCATCTTCCACCTCAGCTTGTCCCTCAGGGCAGCTTGAAGTAAGTTCGTGTTGCTAAAGTAACGTTAATCAATAACATCGATAAAAGTTTTATTCATGTACAGTGTGCAACAGTTCTGATAGTTTCTATAAACAAAGCACGACGTATTGCACACCGCAACAACTTTCCAATATGTGCGCCACTGACGTCACCGTCCGTGCTTCCAGGTCCGAGAGCAACTGTCCATCAAAAGCTCATTAGCCAATCAGAGTAGATCGCTGTTAAGCCCGCCCCCACGAGAGGTTTGTGCCAAAACAGCAAACGAAAATTTGCGAAGCGTAAGCGAAAGCTGTGGCAACGCATTCAGAATCCATGATTCGCGAAAACGATTCTTTGAAAATCATTAACAAAGAATGAAGCATATTTGAAGAGCATGTTAATTTCGTGCGACTGAGTTCATTTTTTCATTTTCATTGTGTTTTTCTTCTTTTGCAGTGGCATATTTTTGATCATTTCTTGGAAAGTTACGTTCAGTTTTATAAAGTTACGTTCATTCTTATTGGCACAAAAATAATCCCATATATTTGAAGAGTTCATTTGCAATAACAAATAAATTAATTTTAAATAATCATTTAGTTTTTTCAGAAAAAAACTTACATTGTGGATTCCAATTAATCTCAATCAAACTACAGTTGGGTTATTTTGATTAAGTAAAATAACTTAAAATACAGCGAACAAACACAATAAAACACAATAAAAAAATGATAACATAATAAAAAACATAATAAAAAAAAAACACTGAATATCTACAGTATCCTGCAATATCTACGACAGTTAAAATCTTGTTTCTTGGTCCTGAGTTGGGAAAATATTCTGTGAAAGTGTAAAAGCAACCACTTCAATAAAACTATTAAAAGAAAATTATTTCTTTAAAAGTGTGTTTGAGAAAGCTGTTTGGATTACTTTTGCAAATCCAGTTAAGACCGTCAGCGGAGCAGAAATCACACATTCATAAGCTCGTAAAAAGACGGAAAGCAAGTCATTACACGGGAAACACTGAGCTCTCGCTGGAATTCGGAGCATCAAAGTGCTGAAGGATCTCGGAGACTCACCCTGCATTGTTGTCTTTGTCGGCTCTGCAAAGAGTGGGATGAGTAAGAGGTAGATGAGGTAGACGAAGGACAGCCAGTTGTACCGGAACAAACATGCTGTGAAAAAAAGAAGAACACAAGAAAATGATGAGCGTGTTTGTCTTCTGTCTGCAGACTGTGATAACAGCACATAAATCAGACGCTTGTTGGAGTGCACTCTTTAATTAGAGAGAACGCTCTTCATTCATTAAAGGACTGTGATACGATGCATGCGGCGCTCGTCTAAACGGCCGCAGGGCTCCGCTGTATGAGTCAACGTGAATGCTGTGATACACAGACGCTGCTTTACACATTCCAGCAGATCGACTTCCTCACGACTGAACCGGAGCCTGGATCACCTTACCCTCACCGTCTACGCCAAAACTTGCCCAGATCACATTCAGATAATCTCTGTCAGGCACTTATCGCAGTCACCCGTCAATCAATTAACTCTACAAACAGACCTGGAGACCTCCATTCTGCAGGCAGAAGCCTTCAAAAATTCACATTTTACCAGTTGACTCCAATGAACTGAACTGTCTGCTTCAAGTAAGTGAAACAAAGGAATGCAATGTAAAAGTATTTGCAATCAAAAAAAAAATTTTTTTCAAAGCTGGCTGTCTGATATTTTAATATTTTGTGGTATAAACATCCAAATTATTATTATTATTATTATTATTATTATTTTGTTGACTACAGCTGATGGAGAAAATTAAATAAATAAAAATAAAATATATAAATGATATACTTACTAAAATAAAATAATATTATGATATATTTTAAATAAATATATACAAATAAATTAAATAACATTGAAGACACAAATGCCTTCAAAATACAAAATATGATATTTTACCATTTGAGTTCAATTAAATGAACTGTCTGCTTCAAGTAAGGAATGAAATGTAGAAGTATTTGTAGGTATAGCTTACAAAAAAGCTAGTCATCTGATATTTTGATATCTAATATCAGATCGGTGAAATTTATATTTGTATTTTTATAAAATAAAATAAAATAAAATAAAATAATAAAGTAGGACCCACTTTTAAAGTATTTCTTTCTTTCTTTCTTTCTTTAAATAAATAAATAAAATACTTACTAAAATACTATAATATTATGATATATTATAAATAAATATATACAAACAAATTAAATAAAATTAAAGACACAAACACCTTTAAAACTTTTCTTTTCTTTTCTTTTACCAAAAAAAAAAACAACAACAACAAAAAAAAAAACACTAAATGAAGTCATTGCACATAAAAAAGTAGGACCCACTTTTAAAGCATTTTATTTATTTATTTAAAAAAAATAATAATAATGATATACTTACTAAAATACTATAATATTATGATATATTATAAATAAATATATACAAATAAATTAAATAAAATTAAAGACACAAATGCCTTCAGAATACAGTAAAATAAAGGAATGAAATGTTAAAGTATTTGAAAAAAAAAAAATGCAGTGAAATTTATTCATTTTTGTGTGGTATAAACATCCAAATGGCTTTTAATAATAATAATAATAATAATAATAATAATAACAATAATAATAACAATAATAATAATAATAATAATAATAATAATAATATGATATATTATAAATAAGTATATATAAATAAATTAAATAAAAACTACAAATTTTGTCCAAAAAAGTGCTTTTAAATACTTTTAAAGTATACTTACATCTTGCATTTATTATAGTTATTATTATTTATTTATTTATTTTTAAGTTTGTATAAGTTAAAAATACAATTTAAAATTAAAAAACATTTTAAAAGCAGTTCTGGAGAATGAAAGGATGGAAGGAAAAACAATATTCATTAATATGTTCTAAATAAGCAAAACAAACCCAACTTTTCTTAATAAAGTCTCTGACACTTTATAATAATCCACTGAAAGACAGCAAGTGAGAAATGTTTAGATCTGCTGAACAAGACAAGGCTCTTTCAGCTCTTCTTTACCAGGTGAATGTTGACTGACGTCTCACACGCTTGTGTTCCTGAGGCTCAGGTCATGGTGAAGTGAGAAGATTCAACATCACATTTCTGGGAAATGTTCAGTCATTTGCTGAAAGAGCCAAATATATGCTTGCTCTATTAATTGTGTGGAGCTGCCCTGATAGAAACACTAAATTAGTCTTAATGAAATCAAGCGTATCGCTTTCATCAGCGTCACTCAGGCTATTAAAACGCCAGCAAACCACGCAGGAACTGAAGCAGCGCTGGACTCCGTCTGACCAGATTTAACATGAGATTTCCATGTTTGTGCATCATTTCTTTGGTCTCTTTGAAGCTGTCGTGTTCCTCCAAAACATCAGCCTTGTCTTCCTCAACAAATTGTGCAGCTCTAATGCAAAATGAGCTAAGGAAGCTCTATTTGCTTTGGTTTGTCTCATTTGAAGCCACATCCTGGCTTTTCCAAATCGGGAAATTAGACATGTTTTAACTGTACAGGGCAACCTCTTCTCCATTCCCTCATGGACCAAACCTGACCGCAAGAAAAACGCCGTCTCCAGCAACAGAAACCAAAGGGACTTGACACTTCCTTGAGAGGGAACGATCGTTTCAAGACTCCATGAGAGAAGGATTTGATTTTCATGAGCATAATGGTTTTCATCGACTACAAATGACTCGACTAACCTCATAAAAAAAATAAGAAATAAAAAATAATACAAGAAATCATAGGTTGCATGAAAAAATAAAGCCTTTTTAGAACCATTGTATGCCTTGCGATATTGCTTTTGTAATAATTAAGCTTATTTTCCTGAACAAATATACTGTATGTATGAAAGAAATAAATACATTTATTCATCAAGGATGTATTAAATTGATCAAAAGTCACAGTAAAGACATTTAAAACATTTCTATCTCAAATAAATGCTGTTCTTTTGAACTTTCTATTCATATGTGAATCATAAAAAATAAAATGTATGACAGGTTCTACAGAAATATTGTGCAGCACAACTGTTTTCAACATTGCTAATAATCAGAAATGTTTGTTGAGCAGCAAATCAGCATATTAGAATGATTTCTGAAGGATCATGTGACACTGAACACTGGAGTAATGATGCTGAAAATTGATGTGATTTGATCACAGAAATAAATTATATTTTAACAGATATTCACATAGAAGCTGCTATTTTAAATAGTAATTATATTTTACAATTTTTATTAAAAAACAAAAATTAAAATGGCCTTTAAATTGTAGTGCATATTCATGATATTTTGGAGGAAAATATTCTTAATTATTACAATAATTTGATAATACAAAAAAAAAAAAGGATATAGAGTTTTTACCAGATTAATCTGAGCATGTAAATGTAAGCTTATTGTTAGTTTTGCCCATTTTTCTCATTTGTCAGCTGCAAGAAATGTACTACAACTACAATAAATAAATACAATCCAAACATTAAATATTGCAATTATGTATAAATATAAATTAATTATTTAAAAAAAAATATGATATGTTAAAATATTATGCAAAAACAATATCATATTGTTTTGAATTGCTATTAAAATGTTGGTTTGGGTGAAAAAAAAAAAAAAAAAAAACCTTTAGGGATATTAGTTATTTTAACCTGACACTCCTAAAGTGATTTTTTTTTTTTTTTTTTAAATTTGAAATCTATTTACAGAACTCAGAAAATCTGTACAGACAAATGCTTGTAATCAAGTACTGTTTTTTCTCTCCATATGAGTTTGTGTGTTGGCTCGTGAATGTTCACAGCTAATCCACACCATATTACTCTTGCTCTCAAATGAGAAAAAAAAAACTGTGTGAAACTCTTGAATTAACACGGTTTCATTTTGTGGTAAAACATCTGTTAGCGCATGCGTTTCCACAAAAACTGTTTTCAACATTGTTAATAATCATAAATGTTTCTTGAGCAGCAAATCAGCATATTAGAATGATTTCTGAAGGATCATGGAGTAATGATGCTAAACAAAAAAAACACGGTTTGATTGCAGAAATAAATTATACTTTAACAGATAATCATATAGAAGCTGCGACTTTAAATAGTAATAATATTTTACATTTTTTACAGTTTTTACTGTATTTTTAATCAAATAAATGCAGCCTTGGTGAGCAAAAAAGTCTTCTTTCAAAACCATTAAAAAGATCTTCAAATGGCCTTGAAATGGCAGTGCATATTTATGATATTTTAGGGTAAAATATTCTTAATCATGAAAATAAGCTGATAATGCTTTAAAAAAACAGAACCATCTACATGCACAAATATGTCTTACACATTTCCCTTGAAAAACACATCATGCATCTGTTTTCAGAAACGAGAGCCAGCAGTTTTGGCCGCGGCCGGTTTCGCTGTTTTTAAAGCTGGTCTGTTGGTGGCTCTGCTAACATCCTCTCGACATGTTTTTTGTGGTCGAGGGTGGGGGATTTTCAGCACAAATATTGTGACAGTTTTAGATTTCGAGACGGCGTCCAAAAGAGCGGTCGTCGCCTTATTGTTTGATTCTGGTGATTTAGACTGGGATTATTCAGCGAGTCTCAGTTTGTGGCATTAGTGGGATTAGCTGTCCATTAACACCTCCCACACGCCGACTTCAGACCGAGAGGTGCGGGAGCCTTAATCATCCGGGTCTTTGGGACACACACTTTGGGAGTGTTTAGAACGAAAGCGATGGGCGGGCGGCCATCACAAACACACGGCCCCCAAATGAAGTAAGGTTTATTTTCTTTACCGCGCTGAAAAAACGGCCACTCATTAGCCGTGTATACAGAGCGCAGCTTTAAGACGGAGCGCCGCAGTCGTATGTGAGGTAAGGCGTATTTTGGGCCCTCGTTTGAGGTTAAGCAGCGTTAGCATCTCACAAGAGCATTCTGGGATTGAACAATGCTATGAATAGGACTGTTGTTGGAAAACAGTGGCTGAGATTATAATTGTTTCTGACAGATGTTTGAACTTTGCTGTTGAGTGTTGAGTGTAACATTTTTATCTGCTGCAGCCATTATTTTATCTGGCTCTTCTAAACCACATGATATTATTTGAGAATAAATGAAAACAAATGGAAACAATGGTGACAAAATGCAATAACAGAGAAAAGACGAATGACTGTTTTGTGAACGATAACATCACTAGCACTCATCACAGTATTGGTATGTTAAAGTGATGCATAATAAAAAAGGCAAATTGTTAGTTTTGTACATTTCTCAGTTGCAAAAAAGTTAAATATCTAAAATAAAATATTTAATAATATTTAAAAAATATGAAATATTATGCAAAAACTATATATAACTAAACAATACTGAGGAAAAACAGTTATGTATCTGTAAATAATATTGACTATATATAAAAAACCAATATACCAGATATCAAATAAATAAATAAATAAATAAAAACTGGACAACTTTAAAGGAGATTTTCTCAATATTTAGATTTTTTTTTTTTTTTTTTTTTTTTGCACCCTTAGATTACAGATTTTCAAATAGTCATATCTTGGCCAAATCCTAACAAACCACACATCAATTAGCTCATTTATTCAGCTTTCAGATCATGCATAAATCACAAAAAAAAAAAAAAAAAACCTTATGACTGGTTTTGTGGTCCAGGGTCACAAATATGCAATACAATTTAAATTAAAAATGCATTAAATATAAATTAATCATTAAAAAATTAAATTACATTTTTTTTGCAAAAATATTATGCAAAAGTAATAAAATATTGTTTTAATTGGTTTAGGAAAAAAAATGCTATTAAATATCAGAGATATTTAAAAAAACTAACTTATAACTAATTTAATTAATAAATTAATAAATCAGAAAAGCTTCAGAAATACTAAATGTTAAAACCCCATAAAAGAACTGCCATTAAATATCAGAGATATAAAAACCTAATTTATAACTAATTTATCAGATAAAACCCCATAAAAGAACTGGAATAATAAGCTTCATGCATATTAAATGTAAGCTTATTGTTAATTTTGCCCATTTTTTTGTAATACAACTAAAATAAATAAATAAAATCCAACTCTTAAATGTTAAAATTAAATATAAATGAATAATTACAAATTTGAATGATTTGTTAAAATATTATGCAAAAACAATAAAATATTTTTTTGATTTGCTATTAAAATTTTGGTTAGGGAAAAAAAAACAAAAATACAAAAAAACAAAAAACCTGCCATTAAATATCAGAGATATCAAAACCTTATTTATAACTCATTTAATTAATAAATCAATTAATTTAAAAAAATCATCAGATATACCAAATGTTAAAATGTAATCTTATTGTTAGTTTGCCAATTTGTGAGCTGCAAAAAAGTAATACAACTACAATAAATAAATAAACAAATAAACAAATACATAAATCCAAACATGGAAAGTTAAAATTAAATATAAATGAATAATTACAAATGTTAACGATGTGTTAAAACATTATGCAAAAACAATATAATATTGTTTTGATTTGCTATTAAAAAAAAAAAAAAGACAGGTTTTAGGTACATTTAATCATTTTAACCTGACACTCCTAAAGTGATTTTTTTTTTCCTTTTTTTTAAATCCAACATTTCTTAGCAAATCAAAACTGTGACTGCAGTTGAAATGTTTTTACAGAACTTTAAATAAACTTGGAAAATCTGTTCAAACGAATGCTTGTAATCAAGTACTATTGTTTCTCTCCATCTGAGTTTGTGTGTTGGTTTAACAAACTGCCCAGATTATTAAGTTCCATTCATTTCATTTTTCTACACTAAATTCTGTTTGAAAGGTCTTCAAGGAAATATCACATATGACTGAAAACAAAGAGAGGAGATAATCTCTGTTAAATACGAGCGTGACCCGGATGAAAACGAGCCACATCTGTGATTAATGCTTCAAATGCACAATTGAAAATACATTTAGAAAGTCAGATGTAGTTAAATGCGGTGTGGAGTCCAGCGGCTGGTGGAGCCCTTCGGTCGACGTGAGTCAGAGCGGCGGCGCTCATGTGGGCTCCTGTGCTAAAACAATGTTTGAGAAAATCTGTGCGCTCTCTGGCAGCGGGACAGACCGCTAAGACCTTTGATTTAATGAGTCACTCAGCCAAGCTTAAAGCCAGAAATGAAAATATCCCAAACAGCAGACAAACCACTAACCATCTGATAATGGGGTCCAGCCTGACGCACATCTTCAGATGTTTAGCTCGGTCAGCTTGTGGACGAAGCAAATATAACGAGATACGCAAGTGCAAACTGTGAGGACAGATCGGGTCAAGAGTGACAATTATTGCTTGCTTTTTATGTGCATTAAAAGTTGTATAAAATGGGATTAGAACCCATGAATCACAACATTACAAACTTTGATTAAAAAAAAAAAAAAAATTCAACAATTCAGAAAAACACTCTGAATGACTTAATCATATTAAAAATGGTCCAGAAATCTAAAATTATTGATTTAAAATCACAAATGTCATTGTAATGATAAAAAAAAAAAAAACTGTTAAAATGCTACAATAAAAAACAATAGTTTGCAGTAAGTTCCCTTAATATATACAGAGAATAACTGTAATAGATCTAATGAGACATTTCATGTAATTTTGCAGTAAAATACTGTTAAAAAGAAACTTTATGGAAGTGAAAAAGAACAAGTCATCTTATAATTTACAGTGAAAACCAAATTCTGGACATTCCCAGAATTCCCTGCACTTCTAATGTTTTCTTTTCTTTTCTTTTCTTTTCTTTTCTTTTCTTTTCTTTTCTTTTCTTTTCTTTCTCTATTTAATTTTATTTGTAATTTAATTTTATTAAATTAAATTAAATTAAATTTAATTTAATTTTTTAATTAATTATTTTATTTTATTTTACTTTATTACATTTATTTTTTGTAAATTACAGTTTGTTTGTTTTTTACTGTAAAATCAACAGTGTTTTATTTAAAATTATATAATTATTTTGGCAACCACAGCTGAAAACAACATATTTTTACAATTTTATTTTATTTTATTTTATTTTAAAATTGATTATTTATTTTATTTTATTTTATTTTATTACATTTATTTTTTTGTAAATTAATTTTTTTTTCTGTAAAATCTACAAATTGTTTTGTAAATTTTGTACTTTTTTTTGCTGTCATTTTACATATTTATTGTGGCAACCACAGCTGAAAACAACAGTTTTTTTTTTTTTTTTTTTTTTTTTTTTATATTTATTTATTTATTTTATTTTATTTTATTTGTTTTATTTATTTATTTATTTTTGTTTGTTTTTTTGATGTACTGCAGTTTTTAACTGTAAAATGTACAGATTGTTTTGTAAATCTTTTCACATTTTTGCTGTCATTTTACATAATTATTCTGGCAACCACAGCTGAAAATTATTTTTTTTGTTTGTTTGTTTGTTTTATTTTTAATTATCTTTTTTTTCTCTCTCTCAGTGTAGAAACAATATATTTTGCATTTATTTCAAAATGTATATTATGCATAGAAACATTAAAGTAATGGAGCTAAAGCAGTTTGCAGCTGGTGATTCTCTGATTGGTGGAGATTTCTCAGCTGAATCATGGGTAATGTAGTCTTTCACCAGAAATTCCACTGTTGAACATGATTATTAAAAAAACAAAAGTTGAAGCAATGCCGACTGATGGCCTTAACAGAAGTATATACCATCAATTAGCAACCTCAGAGCTCACAGTAAATCTGTCTACAACGCTTTATAAGTGATCGTTAAAAATCAATTCCCCTAACTGAGATTTTCGACTCCTGTGTACTATTAGTGAACACATGACTGAACGCTGAGATCGACTAACCAGAATCAAGAATTAAGCTGTGTAAACAAAAAAAAAGTTTTATAACTGTTGTTATAATTATTCATGAAAACAAATAGTGAATTACACAGCGTAAGGCATTATGGATATCTTTATAACGCACAAAGGCGTTTAGAAAGCATTTACAGGTTTGATGTAAATTGATAGCCTGTATTTACTGAGCAGGACGTGGCGTTCTGATGTGAAACGTGGTGAATGAAAATATGAATACATGCTGGGATCTGGCATAAGCGTTTTATTTGGTTAGCTGTTGGAATTAAATGTCCCAGCATTCCTGGCAAGGACTTTTACACCCAACCTAAATAACACCCATGTTGACATTGAAATAATACCAAAGTTCACAGAAACACACTCAAAAATACCCCAAATACCAAATTTTATATTAGAACTAAACATTAATGTCGGGCATAAATGTGTCAGTTCATTGATGCTGGGGAATTTATGAGCGTTTGAGAGGAAACAAACCACAGGCGGGAACAGAGAGGAGCGTCTGCATCGAAACCATGTTCCCTCGCTCACACACACACACACACACTCACACACACACACACAACACTACACACACACACACACACACACACACACACACACACACGCTTCCTTGACTCCTTTTACACCAGTAACTGGATCTGTTATTTCTTCAGCTCTGTTTACACTTGGACTGAAAGACTTTCAGATGTCTGCCGTTCACTCATCAGCAGCTAAGCCTCGTGAATCACACAGAAAAACTCAAAATGCCTCAGTCTGGGCCTTCGCTGAGAGCTGAGTGTCTGTTTCAGCCAGGGGTATTAGAGGTATTAGACAAAAAAAAAGGTTACTTGAAATAAATTAAGGGCTGGAATAAACTAAAATATAATAAGTGTTCCAGCTCTTCACCAAAACAAAATTTCTTATTTTAATTTAGTTTAACTTGATGTAAAATAAAATAAAATAAAATAAAAACTGCACTGTTAAATGATGTGATTTATAAGTCATGGAAACAGATGCTAACCAAGTAACAAGTTTTTTTATTTTAATTTTAGCTAATGTTGTAATTTTGTAGTGTTTTTTTGTTTGTTTTTTACCACTTTATTTGCTGCCTTACTTTTTTTAAGTATAATCTGCTGTACAAACAATTTCAATTATATATTCATTACAAAATTACATTAAACTGACTTAAAAAATGGGGTTAAATCTTACTTTAAAAAATAAAGCTGAAATCTGTTTAATTATTTTGATGAGTTACAGTAATGGAAAAAAACTGGTACATTACTTACACATGGCGAAAACAGTAATAGATCTAATGGGACATTTAATGTAATTTTACAGTAAAATACTGTTAAATGTACAGTATTCAGACATAAAAAAAGAACAAGTTGTCATATAATTTGCAATGTTGTTTATTAAATTCCATATTAAATGGACTTTTCCAGAAAAGGCTGTTATATTTACATGTTTTCATTTTTATTTTATTTTATTTTATTTTATTTTTTTATTTATCTTTTGACATATTTAAACTGTAATAATTACATGTTGTTCTGCAAAGCTGCTCATATCTTTATTTTTTACAGAATCATTTTAGTAAACCACAGCTGCTATTTTTCTTTTTTTTTTTTTTATTTACTTGGTATTTGTCAGTTTCAGCAAACCAAAACAATTAAATAATTAAAAGTGAAAATGACTTTACATTTATTAGCTCCATTTGGATGCCATTAAAAAGAGTTCATTAACATTTCTACCTCTCTAAAGTTGAAATTCGTTTAATTATTTTAATAAATTACAGCAATGGCAAAATGGTACATTACTTATATATGGTGAAAACAATAAAAGATCTAAAGGGATATGTATTATGTAATTTATGTATGTAATATGTAATTTTACAGTAAATTGCTATTAAATGTAAAGTATTTGGACATTAAAAAAATAATAAATCTTATGTATTTATTTATTTATTTTTAATAATATAATATATTTAATCAATAAATCAATAATATTTGTTTCAATGTCTGTCCAAAGATATATGAACACTTGCCTAAACCTGAATGAGATTCTCCTTCTGAAGCAGTTCAGTTTTTTTTTTTTTTTGTCTATATAATGTGTTAATAATGTGTCAACACTTTGAAAAAATGTCAAATAAAAGCTCTACATAAGATGTTTTAGTAACAGTAAATAAAACAGGCCTATGCAGTTTTAATGTCCATCATCAGAGGTTATGTTAAATCAGCATAATTCTAATATGTTTATGCCATTGGCACGTCTACAGCCTATTAAACGCTTTATGAGGTTCTCTGCGTTTGAGTAATCTGGATTTAATATTTAACCAACACTGGCTCAAGAACCAGCGGTTCAATCTCCATTGATGGTTTTGGGTTTTGATTGATCATGGTGTGATGGATAACCTTCATCTGAAATATAAAACAAACTCTCTTTGCTATGCTGCCACAAATAACAGATCTGTCAGCGTGATTTCTGTCGTCAGGCGCTCGCTGGAAGGAAAGCGGCTGGCGATGAGGACGGATCTCGCTCGTAATGTCATATCACGAGTCGCCCGAACAGCCTGAGTCATCGCATTTAGAAGAAACCATAACCAGAGCAAGAGTAGACCAGAAACTCTGGGAGATTTTTTAAGTTTTAGAAATTTTGTTGTGTGTTATTTCTTTATTTACTTATTTAAATTTCACTGCTTTGTGTTAAACTAAATTAAAATGACAAATGCTTCCATGACAAGGCATATTTTATTGATATCAGTTTCAATTTTAGTTAACTATAATAACCCTAGTTTACATATTTTACCAAAAATGTTGATTATAAATGATCTTTTGTGTCGTAAATCCCTCAGCGTTTATGCAAAGATAATAAAACTGCACCAGAAAAAAAGGTGTTGTAGCGAAAGCTTTCATTTATCGAGCGTTTGGTCTGAAGTATCTTGTCATTGCACACATGAGCAGTGAAGGTTTCAGCGTGTTTGTTTTGTCTGCAACCAGAGCTTTCACGCTTCATTCAGAGCGGCCCGCGCCGCACCAGAGCTCAATTGTTAACCTTCAGCGTCCGCTCGTCACTTCACACCACCCACAAACACAGCAGGTACGCAGCTGTCCGGACCCAGCTGACAGAGGATGACGTGACGCTGGGATACACACGTACGGGTACAACACCAAACCAGCATCTCATGCATCTACACACGCTCATGCAGCATTACTGTTTAGAGGTTTATGTGTTAAGGTCACAGATAAGATGTTCACGCAATTTCCATTTTGAAATATTTTGTCATATTTCAGGTTAATATGCACAAACCAATCAAAGCACGTTCCTGTTTGCTAAACCAGTTGCTGCCTTAAATGTGTAAGTATAATCAAACTGGCTGTACAAGTCATTTCAATTTAAATGATATTAAACTCACTTTAAAAATCAAGCTTGTTTTGAGTTGTGCAACTTCAAATACGCAGCTGAATTGGTTACACTATTTTGATAACTTAAAGTAATGGAAAACATATGTTGTCGTGATTTATTGATCATAAAATGTTTTATAGACACAGCAACAGCGACTCAACCAGTGGTGTCAGTTTGGGGCGGGGCCTTCTGTGTTTCTGACCAATAGCAGATTGGGGGAGTGGTTTTAAAAACCTGTTTCAAAACAGTCGTTATCTTGTATAAATCACATAAATTTTACAAATCAGGTTTTGTAAACTTAAACTTCTAAACTATAAAGTTAAACTAAAAGCTTGTTCAACTTAATATATTATGTTGATTAAACATGCGCGTAAGGTTGTACAACTAGTAAACTCAAAAATGTCCTGAAGCGGGTTTGCCTTACACTTTTACAGTGTACTTCACCTTCAAAAAGTCCTGCCGAGCAACAAATTAGTAAAAAAAAATAAATCAATAAAATAAATATGTTAATTGCTGTGGGCTACACAAATTGACATGTTATTACAATAAATTGTGTTATACATTAGTGGTTGAATGATATGTGTTTTTCAGGGCCGATGTTGATTATTATAGATCAAATAGATCAAGTAGACTTATAACCGATATTTTGAACCCATATATACACTGCCGGTCAAACGTTTGGGATCAGTAAGATTTTTAATGTATTTTAAATACATTTCTAATGCTCATCAAGGCTGTGTTTGTTTGATCAAAAATACAGAAAATATGCTATATTGTGAAACATTATTACGATGTAAAACAACGCCGTTTTATTTTAAGTGATAGCATAGATTTATATTGTTTGGAAAGATTTAGATTTTGAATAAATACAGTTCTTTTTAACTTGTTATTCAACAAATCCTGAAAAAAAGAATTCAGGTTCTAAAAAACTATTTCTAACATTGATAATTCTAATGATAAATCAGCATATTAGAATGATTTCTGTAGGATCATGTGACACTGAAGACTGGAGTAACAGCTGATGAAATTCAGCTTTGCATCACATGAATAAATTATATTTTAAAGTATATTAAAATAAAAAGCATTATTTTATATTGTAATAACATTTAGCAATATTACTGTTTTTTCTGTATTTTTGAACAAATAAATGCAGCCTTGATGAGCATAAGAGACTTCTTTAAAAACATTACAAATCTTACAGATCCTAAACTTTTGAGCAGTAGTGTGTGTCTTGTGTAAAAATTAAAATTAATGTCAAAATTAAGATTAAGAAGTGCTCTGACAAAATGGTTTAAAATGATTTTAATCGGCCAATCGGATAACCATATAAGTGCTCAATTACAGAAAAGTGATCGGATGACTCCTATTATATATTGGTGAAAAGGACTTTAATGAATGAATATTTACATAGGAATATACTGTAATATACTGTATGACATATATTGCCCTGTATCAATATATGTGATGAGTGATATTGCTATATGTGACCCTGGACCACAAAACAAGTCATAAAGTATAATTTTTTGAAAACGAAATTTGAAAGCTGAATAAATAATCTTTCCTTTGCTAGGGTAGGACAATATTTGGCCAAGATACAACTATTTAAAAATCAGTAATTTCAGGGTGCAAAAAAAAAAAAATAATAAAAAAATTAAATAAAATATTGAGAAAATCACCTTTAAAGTTGTCCAAATGAAGTTCTTAACAATGTATATTACTAATCAAAAAATAAGTTTTGATATATTTACGGTAGGAAATTTACAAAATATCTTCAAGGAACATGACCTTTACTTAATATGCTAATGTTTTTCTTTTATGCCAAAAATTCGATAATTTTGACTCGTACAATATATTTTTGGCTATTGCTACAAATATACCTGTGCAACATAACCCAGGACCGCGCTGAAGCCATCTACCGTGGATTCAATAAATTTCCTCCACAAAAACATGTAGCCTAATCTTGGTGAGTAAAGGTTTTTCAAATTATAACTAAATATTAATTGAGTCTTAAATGCATAATGTAGACAGAGTATATAGGCTAATGTCGGCATTATCCTTTGATTAAATTTCAGCTGCTATTCACCGTCGCGTTGAGGCCGGATTGTGGAGAGAAGCAGCGAAGCAAATCCCGCGGAGCCTTTATCTTAATTTCGTTATTGCCAAATACCCATCTTCATTTAGAATTTATCTTAATTTAATTTGTTAAGAAAGACTCATTTTTATTGGCGCGTTGGCCTAGTGCAGGGGTCCTGGAGAGCCGCAGCCCTGCATAGTTTTGCTTCAACCCTAATCAAACGCACCTGAACAAACTAATCAAGGTCTGAAGGGTTACTAGAAAACAACAGGCAGGTGAGTTTTAATTAGGGTTGGAGCTGAACTCTGCAGGGCTGCGGCTCTCCAGGACCGGAGTTCGCCACCCCTGGCCTAGTGTATGCCTAGGCCTATTTAGAGTGCTGAGATGTTACGATGTTACAGAGGACTTATTTTATTTCTTTGTTCCAACTTCTAAGTGGCCTATAGCCTAAGTTCGTCATGAGTAAATTATGTTAAAACATGTATAAATGACTCATTCTTGACAAAAGGCAAAAGAGCTGTGTGCTTGCGCACATTTGAGTCATGTCGGGCTGTAAACGGGTTCGGGCTTTTAAAAAGCTGTCAATCAAAATGTACTTGTTGGGCTCGGGCCGAATTCTGTCTGGCCTAACTTTTAAGGCCCGATTACAGCTCTACTCCAGGGTCACATAGGTTGCCTGTAAGGCAATATAGAATTTTCAAATACTTTATATAGTTTATAACATATATAAAGTCCTCTAGTAAAATTAGTTTTAAATGTAGATATGTTAATAATGTCATTTTTTTTTTTTTTTTTTTACGGTGTTCATATTTTAATTGAATTGTTCTAATTTCTAATAGGTTTCATATATGTTTTATATATAAATAAAATTAATCCATGTACATATGTGACCCTGAACCATAAAACCAGTCGTAAGTAGCACAGGTATATTTGTAGCAATAGCCATTTTCTTAATATTTTACATTTTTTGCATCCTCAGACTCCAGATTTTCAAATAGTTGTATCTCGACCAAATATTGTTCTGTTCTAACAAACCACACATCAGTGAATTGATGATGTATAAATCTCAAATTTGTAAACAACTGACCCTTATGGCTGGTTTTGTGATCCAGGGTCACACATATCATATCAGTGTATGAGTAAATGTGATACAGCCTTGTCTGAGTGTAAACGGCACTGAAGGTTCATGTTTTTACTTCTGGAACAGTTGAGACATCAAAGAGTAGAGATTAGAGGCAAAAAAGAAATCCAACTAGGGAAGGTTTTACTAGTATAGTCGAAACCTTCGCAATACGTAAGACTTTCAGATGTTCAGTGCCAGAGAACAGAAAGGACGCTTGCGTGATCTTGGCTGGAGTAACAACGCAGTGCTCTTTATTCTTTATGAACAGCAGCTCTGAGGTGTGATGTACAGCGGGACGCTGCTGGCGGCTTGGCTTTAATTGCCGGGGTGAGAAACGCTCTGAATTTAGTTCTTGCTTGGCCAGCGTTGCACAAAAGCTCCTTTCAGGTAGTCGAATGTATTTCAGAGGGTGAGCTGTCAGATTACAGACAGGAAACGTTTAAGATAAAACTCCATGAATAGTCCTACTATGAAGCACGAGAAGAAAAAGCAACACCCAGAAGGAACACATGGCCGATCAAAACGTATTAAATATAAAATTGGCTTCGGACCATTTCAAACCACCCTGTACATGACGACTCTCTCTGGAAATGAAATACGGCATCATATATATGATTAAACGCACGGATCCAGTCTTGATACGCGAGCTATATCATGCATCGTCGTGACAAACGGCCCAAACGGAACATAAGATCGCGTCTGTTCGCTACAGGCTTTGAGTTGAAATCTCCACCGTCTCCTTCAAACTCCAAGACATCATTAACATTTACAGTTGTGCTGTCTGGACTAGCTCATGCAGAACTAAGACTTCTCCTCAATAGAAGATGAAGTGGCGTGCCAACTCCGCTACAAACGCAGCTAATTTTCTGCGGGAGAAATCCCACGATCGTGGATGTTTCATGACTTCTTGAGTTCCTGTAATCCTGAGAGCTTTTGTCTGCTGTCTAGGGTGGCACCCTGCCTGGATTCAGACACAAAAGAGCAAGGAGACGCAGGACAAAACGCCGCTCAGAGTCTGACTAAGCCGTGGCTAAATGGAGCATGACTCGAAACGCTCCCTTTGCAGTCGTCAATGAATGTAACTCCTGACTGTAGGAGAGGTGTTGAAGATGCAATTAAGGCGCAGTCGCATTTATCGCCGTCTGCCAAATTTTCATGGCGAAATCCAGTGATTTCAATAGAAATCCATCTGATTTTCCAAGACTGTTCAAGTTGGTCTTGTAAATTCACTGAGCTGAACAAATGAAAGCTGTTTGATCTGAAAGCAATTTCTACACAATTGACAATAGATAATGTGGAATTAAGACTCATTCACACCAAGAATGATAACTATAACAATAACATATAAAACTATAACAATAACTGTAACTATATTAGTGTCCACAGCAATGGACAATAACATTTTGTTTATTAAGAGCACGCTGCTTTTGTTGACTGCCACTTTAAATGCTCAAGTTTATTAAAGTGGATTCTGACTGGCTGTCAATGTTCTATTGTTCATCATAAATAAATAAACAAACAAACAAATGAATAAACTAACAGACAAACAAATACATAAATAAATAAAAATTATTTACATGAAATAAAACAGAAATGAAATAAAATAAAGAAAAAAATTAAATAACAAAATTAAATAAACTTTACCTAAAGCCTTTACATATAATGCATTATAAAAGTATTTTAATGCATGATTTTTGCCCTGTAATGCACATTATAATGCACTGTATGATCTCATAATGCATTAAAACACATTACAAACAAACCTTCAAATAATATAATGCATTTTAACTTTGGTTACAATTATTTATTAAAACGTAATATGCATTAAAACATACATCTAAATACCTTTATATGCATTATACATAGGGTTTTAAGTACCAAAACATTTTATATTCATTTTAATACAGCTTAACTTGCGCTAAAATAACTAAAACTGAAACTAAAATAAACATTAATAAAAACTTTAAAGACATATGTATAAAAAAACTACTAAAATGACAAAAAAAACACCACAAAATTACTTACATTTCACTAAAATTAGAATAAAAACTGAAAATATAAACACAAAAACTGATCAAAATTGTAATAAAATATAACAGTGTCTCAGTTAGGGCTGTCAAATGATTAATCGCATACAAAATAAAAGATTGAGTTTGCCTAATAAGTGTGCGTGTAATTATTATGTATATATAAATACACACAAATATATATATATTTATATATATTTAAAAGAAAACTTTTATTTTGTATGCAATTAATCGTTTGACAGCCCTAGTTTCAATTACACTAAAATAACACTGATTTCAACAATATTGTTACTGAACTATTAAAACTTGATTGTCATCATTATCTTTATAGTTATTGTTCATGGTGTGAATGGCCTTTTTCTCAACAAAACAAAAACTGATGTTTGTGACCCATTTTACTATATTTCTGAGTGAAACACTAGACATTTCACTTTAAAAGTGTCATGAAACGTGCAAGAAGCAATGTACAAATGTCAACACAAGCATGTTTTGCCTACAGTAGGTTGCATATTATATTGACATTCAACAAAAAAATGGAGTGGGACTTGATTTCGTCCTTTGGAAATGATTGAATTGTAAAAAGAAATGGACATTACATTCCACAATATGTGTCTGCTTAAAATCAGTAGCTATTTGGCTACTGACTGACACTATCTGTATGGGAAAGTAAACAGGCTCAATTTCAACTTCAGATTTGGACTTTAAAAACATGTTGTTTCATTTGAGCTTGGTATTCCTTTACCAAACAAATCATGTTTGCTTTCAAACAACAGTAAAGGCTTCAGACATCCTAAAGTTACAGCCAAAACTAGCTAAAGGGCACCGGGTTAAATGTGTCTACTAGTCCTCTGTGACTTCATAGTGGGCCATTTAGAGGAATAAGGAGCCGTAATGAGAGCGTGACTGTGTACAGCGTGTCTTTAATGTTTCAAACGACATTAAAAGTCTTTAGACTCTGCAAAGCCACAACTGAAGCGGCTGTCTGACAAAACACTACGTGTGGTTTAACCAGCTCCAAACTCCAGTTTAAACACAAACACAAATAAAACCCAGAGACGTGGACTTCTTAAGTAGATTTACAGTGTCCCGAAACATATGCAGGTACGCGAACGTAAACGTTCCTACCTACGCGAGGTCAAACTCATAAATTGTTATCTTCAGTCGTGTCAGATCGCAATTAATACTTCTACATCACGCAAAGTTTGCATACAGGTAGACAATGTTTCTGACATAAGAAAGGATGAAGAGAGCAAATATTTGATGCTGGATGTTTTAGTGGTATCTTTGTGTATCGCATGTTTACTTCCTGTATACATGCAAACAAAATATTTCTCCAAGAGAGCTATAAAATATTTAGATGTACTGAAATCTACGTTCACCTTAGTCACGTCCCACTCAAGTGCTGTGCTACTGCGGAGGTCCAGCGTTTACAGAAATCACTCCGACTTGTGTTTATAATGCTTAAGTTATTGACTTCATACTGATAACATTTAAAAATCATTCATTTGTTTAAAAGAGGAAGTCAAAGCTTTATTTGGATTTGAATTGATTACTTACATGAACCTCTCATCCTTGAGAATGAAAGAAAGACTTTCTAGCTCTTTCCAAAAATCCAAAAGTTAGTGAGCTGCCACACTGTCTGCTGCCTTCAGTTTAAACTTGAAAATGAATGTAAACAACCCTATGAAATCAGTTTTGTTTTCTCCTGATTCTGACATTGTGTTAAGATTTAAAACAAGTTTACCATCAGAAAGTTGACTAATTTAATGAATTAATAATACTTAAAGGGGTCGTCGGATGCCCATTTTCCACAAGTTGATATGATTCTTTAGGGTCTTAATGAAAAGTCTATAATATACTTGGGTTAAAAATTCTCAATGGTAGTATAAAACAAGTCATTTCCTTTTGCCAGCAGCCTTTTGGCCTCTAGATGTGTTCAGGCCAGGTCTTTTATCGAACGTGTGAAGTTTGGGGCAGATCGGACATTGTATGACTGAGCTACAACACCTCCTGTTCCCACAGTGAAACTTTGTCAAACTTTGTCAGGCCGCCACGGACACGTCCTCCAATGAAAACTCGAGATCTTCACAATTTAACATCGCAAAGACCTTTAGATTAGATTGACCAAATATAATGTTGATGTCATTAAATCTCTATGAGGAGTTCAGTGTATGTAGAGTGTAAAACATGCCACTTCCTGTTGCCAGCTGGTGGCGCTATGACTCTAACTGAATATGGTCATGGGCATGTGTTCAGGACTGGACTCATATCAAACATGAATTATAACAACTTCCTCTTTCATGGTGAAACATCGAAGTTTATCAGGCTGCCACGGACACGCCCTTCAACGAAAACTCAAGATCTTTGCAGTTCAGCATCAAAAAGGGCTTTAGACTATGCTGACCAAATTTGGTGTTTAAATCTCTAGGTGTTTGTTTAAATACAATGCCTGAAATGAAAAAAATGGCACAAAATTTGCAGAGAAAATTAAAAATAACAGACTTCCTGTTGGCTTTGCACTTTACACTGAGAGACTTTTTTGTAGGTATTGGTGTGTTACATGTGTCTACCGAATTTTGTACATGTATGTGAAGCACAGCTCGAGGGGCACTTTGTTGAAATTTTATAGGTGACGCTACTGAGTCATTTTGCCACACCCACTTCTGAAACCCGTATCAGATGTACATCTTCACCACTTCTGGTGTGTGTGCAAAGCTTCATGGGTTTTCGAGCATGTTTAGGTCCTCAAAAATGCAATTTATTTTGGAGAAGAAGAAGAAGAATCTGAGCAGTTTCAATAGTGTCCTCGCACCACCAGTGCTCGGGCCCTAATTAGTACTTTGAGAAGTACATTTTGGTATACAATAGTAACATATTTCTACCATCATTTCTTCAAGTTTACCCAAACGTTTATGTTGTCAGTTTGTGGTAAAGATCTGTGAGTTTCAGTGTGTTGGACAGTAGTTTTACTTCTCTAGTTTAAACACTGTAAAGCTGCTGAAATGAGTCTCAGAGCAGCTCTGGAGATGAAGTTTACATGTGCATGTCCTCATTTATTGCATATAGTGTGTGTAACAGATTAAACTACACCATTCATTCACACAAAGACATGAATAATGCTCATTTTTATATTCATTTCATCATTTTAGGATTATTGGTGCTCCCCTGCCCACCCTTGTAGAACTGTATACATCCAGAGTAAGGAATAGGGCTCAGAAAATCACTCTGGATCCCCTACATCCCTGTCATCCCCTTTTCAAATTTTTGCCATCTGGTCGGCGCTACAGAGCCACACATACCAGGACGGCCAGACACAAGAACAGTTTCTTCCCTCATTCATAAGCAATATACCTTATGAACAGTTAAATGTTCCAGAAAATTTAAACGAAGTGCCCCTCGAGCTGTGTTTCACATACATGTACAAAATTCAGTAGACACATGCAACACACCAATACCTACAAAAAAGTTCCCTAGTATGAAGTCCAAAATCCAGCAGGAAGGCTGTTATTTTGAATTTTCTCTGAATGCTTTGTGCCATTTTTGCCATTTTAGGCGTTGTATTTAAACAAACTCCTCCTAGAGATTTAAACAGATCAACACCAAATTCGATAAGTGTAATTTAAAGCCCTTTGTGAGATTAAATTACATTCAATTGCAAAGATTTTGAGTTTTCGTTGAAGGGCGTGTCCGTGGCAGCCTGACAAACTTTGATGTTTCACCATGAAACAGGAAGTTGTTATAATTCAGGCATACAATGTCCGATCTGCACCAAAATGCACATGTTTGATAAGAGTCCAGTCCTGAACACATGCACATGACCATATTCAGTTATAGTCATAACGCCACCTGCTGGCAACAGGAAGTGACGTGTTTTACGCTAAAAAGAACTCCTCCTAGAGATTTACTATCAACAACATTGTATTTGGTCAGTCTACTCTAAAGGTCTTTGTGACGTTAAATTGCGAAGATCTTGAGTTTTCGTTAAGGGGCGTGTCTGTGGCCCCCTAACGAAGTTCAATGTTTTATCATGGAAAAAGTAGTTGTAGCTCAGCCATACAATGTCCGATCTGCCCCAAACTTCACACGTTCGATAAGAGTCCTGGCCTAAACATATCTAAATGCCAATATTCCATTATAATCATAGCGCCACCTGCTGACAACAGGAAATTACTTGTTTTGCACTAATTTAAACATGCAATGTCCGACCTGCACCAAACTTCACATTTAGCAAGCGTCCTGGCCTGAAGAATTCTAACGGCCAATATTCAGATATAACCATAGCGCCACCTGTTGGTGACAGGATATGTCATACTCTATACTAACTCAAACATACCATGTTCAATACCACGTGCCAAACTTTCTATGTTTGATCAAAGTCCTAAAAATGTCCAGAGTTTATCATCGCCCGGCCCTACTCAGCCAGGACTTCTAGACTGCCTACAAGTCTTGGTTCTGGCTTTGTTTATCCTATAGTTTTCATACTTGCTGAAGGTAATAAAATCATTTTGACCAATAGCATGCAGGAATTATGCATAACTGACCAATCATGGCGTGCAAGAAGGCGTGATTTACAGAGAACAGTCAAAGCAATGCCAATATGCATACATCTAATGTATGATGACTGAAGAGTGACTGTCAGCAGGAAAACAAAGCCACATTGTATTTGACAGTATAAGCGCAATAAGACATGAAAGAAAACTCTATATCAGACGTTTAAACTAATATGGCTTTAAAATGCATAATTTCAGCACAACAGACATGATAATCAAATCCAAAACAGATGTTTTTTTTTTTAGCAGTTATGAGTTAGGAGCAGCACCTAATTTGCATTTAAAGAGACACGCACGAAAACAGCCTGTTTCTGCTTCCACTCAAAATAGGCATTTTTAAAATGATATAATAAAAGATCTGTGGGGTATTTTGAGCTGAAACTTCACAGACACATTCTGGGCATAATAGATCTCCTTTATATATTTTTAATTCTTTTTACTCAAGAGCCATGTTTTTAAAACGGTGAATGAATGCAGTAATCACAAATATCCAGCTTGTGCATGTTGACAAAGAAAAACGATGGAAAATTAGTTAAGTGGATTGCAAAAATGCATTTTGTATCATGAAACATCACAAATGACTGAAGTGAAACACTCTTTAATCGGCAGCAGCTCTCAACTGATTCCAGTAAAGTTTTGTTAGCATGTCGCTAAGCTTAAAACACAATACTATTAAAAAAAAAAAAAAAAACATGCATGCACAACTATTAGGTAAAACACTTCATATAAACTAAATGCTACCTTGATGAGCTTCAGATGAGCTAAATGTTAGCATGTCGCTAAGCTAACAATGTGACACTCAAAGCACTTGGCATACACAAATATTGGGTGAAATACATCATTTAAATCAAATTGAATCATTTATTGATCCTTTTTTTCAGATATTAGAGTGGAAACCTGAATCTGAAACCTTAAGCTGGTTGGATGGTTCTAACTGGTCTTCCAGTCTGGTTCTTGCTGGTTTAACAGGCTGGTTTTAGAGGAGTTTTGACCATTTCGACCAGCTTAGTCCAGTTTAAACCAGCTAAGACCAGCCGAACAGCACAGGCTGGTTTTAGCTGTTTCTTAATCAGCATTTTTCTCTACTCATGCAAGCTTGTTGCAATGCATCGTGAGATCACTGTGAGTGTGAAGTGATGCAATTTGAGCAATCTCAGAAAGCAATGTCATTTTGTGGCCAACTGTTTTGCGTAGTGAACACACATACTGTATATTCCTGACTTGGTAAGTAGCATTGAAACAGCTCTGTTTTATGTAGGCTGACTGTTCTCTCTCTGATCTTGTTTCAGTTGGGCGTTTTATCACAAATAAACAGCCTTTGGTGTTACTGAAGAATGGGGCGTACCAGCGGCCTGTGGGAAAGCAGAGTTCTCGATTGTTAGCGATCTGCGGCGGGAGCCTTAAGAAGTTCAAGCCCTTCACTATCTGTGAAAACACTGTGCGTGAGTCATGTGAGGCAGATGTTCGACAGACAATCAACGCTATCAGCACACGGAGGAGCAGAAGAAGGCGTTTCGCTCAAAAACAGACAATTAAGAGTGTAAATATAAAGAATTCTGTGTCTGATCTCGGTGAGAGGGGAAAACCAAAGCGGAGAGGGAGAGACAGGAAGAGTTGCTCAGCGCTGATAGACAGAAGCTCTGTTGTCTGTCCCTCTGCTATCAGACGCATGCTTACTTTAGCCAGACAGTCTGTTTGGACGGACACTGAGTGCAGTATTACTCATCTCACACCAAAACTACCAAAGAGGCTAAATTATTACAGAGAAAGACTGTAAAATGCTGGGTGAAAAACAACAAAATGGTGCATAAATTAAAGCAAAAAGAAAACAAAAAAAAATGCAACAACAAAAAATATTAAACTCCAACCATCATTCCAATCAAAAGCAAAAACTAGTATGCAAGTATGTGGCATACTGCCTATACTGTTGACCTTTGACCTACTTAGTAAGAGTTGCAGTAACGGTTTGTGAAGTGCAAATGAACGGTGAATAAATCAAAATTGATGAACAGAATCATAACCGATGGCTTTTATGTCCTTTTGTGTCTTTTTGAAGACTTCTTAATCTTGAGAGCTTAACTCGAAACCTGATTCCTTTGCTCATTTGTCAGTCTAAATGTGAATGAAAGGAGCATTCAACAACTTGACAGGTTTATCTTATTGGGCTCTGCACAACAAATCTCAACATGCGTCGTGTTTTTATTTAAAGAGTATACTGCAGTTTAAGCTTATGATGATGATATTCAGTTATTTACAGTCCAAAAAAGTACAGGACCATGTACATAAAGTAAGGTCAGTAAAACTGATTGTTTGTTAAGTTTTATGGTGCGTATAAATTGTTGTCACAAATTTTTAACAACACAAAATAGGCTAAAAATGACTTAACTAACTGAATAATACCATAAAATGCAATAGAATTTATTATAAAATGAAATCAGATCTACAACAATACACAATCAATAAGACAAGCCTATCAGATACCATTTATAATCATATACATTTTTTAAAAAATGTAATAATCAAGCACATTAATAGTCATTATTACATGAGTTAAAAATATATATATATATTTTTAAATCAAAATATACTAAACTAAATTAACTAAATAATCGAATATAGAAATAGGTTTTAAAATAATAAAAAAATATTTTTTCTTTTATTTAACACAACATCTATTAATCTATTTGTCTTCTTAATTAAATTACCTTACTTAATAAGCATAAAATGAAATAAAATTAAATTAAAATTTTAATTTAAATATATTTTGCTAAATTAAATTGATAAAAAATACTCATATAAATACATTTTTTAAATGAATAAGAATAATTGTTTCTATTATTTACAAATCTATTGTTCATTTTCTCATCTTTTTCTCATTTATATTTTTTCATTCTCATATTTAATTAAATTATTTAACCATACAGTGAGTTGTTTAATTCAAATATAAATGATATTATTACAAAATAAAATATTGAATTTTAATTAAAATATAGTAAATTAAATGAACTGAATTATATAAAAATACAATTCATAAATACATATTTCTTAAAATAATAAAAATAAGTGTTTCTATAATTAACAAAGCTATATTCAATTTTGTCTTTTTTCACATTTCTATTTTTCGTTCTTATATTCATTTAAAATACCATACTTAACCATAAAATGAGATTCATAAATAATATTATTACAATAAAATTAACGTAACATAGATTTTTAAAATAATAAAAATAATTTTTATATTTTAATTAAAATGTAGTGAATTCAATTAACTGAATTACATACATTTAAAAATCATATAAATACATATTTTTTAAGAAGCACTGTTTCTATTTAATAATATACTTATTGCTTCTTTTTCATTAAATTACCATATATATATATGTGTGTGGGTTTAATAGATGTACTAAACACTATTCATCGTTCATTTGTGTCGCATTTCTTTCATGGTTTAGTAAACGAAGCCTTACCTGCAGCGAGACACACTGGCAGGAGCAATCTGAATATGAGTCCACACACCACCTCCGAGGCCATCGTATCACAATATACGTGAGCTCAGATGCTGAATTGAGAAATCTGCTTCCAGAGATCTTCAGGTGCAGTCTTTCTGCAGACTTCGGCCACAGGACATGATCCGCTCCGGCCCTCCGGAGCCCGGATTCACTTCAGCCTAGTCTAGTCTAGTCCTCATGGTAAGCAAAGACCGGAGAACTTTAGAGTCCAGATAATCCCGAAGATGTCGCTCAGGTCAGCTCAGTCAGGACAGGTTCCTCAGTTCTCCTCACACATGGTTTACTCTCCCTCAAAGCAGCGGATCGTGCGTCAGGTTTGTCGTCTTACCTGTTGACAGGAGAGATCATGGTGCTGCAAACAGACGCTTCAGACGCCCAACACAACAAATGCATTCGTTCCAAGTCTGCTGGGGTTTCTCCAAAGCGTGTGGATTGTCATATCCCAGTCCTCCGCTACTTTGAAACTCCTGAAGGAGTTTTGTCCAGCGCAGAAAGTGCGCTTTTCTCAGTTGCGGAGCGATCAGACGCGCGTTTACGCCGCACAGCTGTGCCTCTCTGGCATCTGGACGCACTTTTTCTCCTCCTCAATGAACAGCCTGAAGGACCACCCTGCAAAACTGACAAATGACTCCACCATTCAGGAGTCAGGCGCAGATGAGGGCTGGGGTTTGGAGGGGAAGGGGTGGAGGCTCCGCTGGCCCCAGGTACTACAACCGCTGCTTTACACTGCTCTCTCACAGCAACACAACTCTCCACATACATAAATAAATAAATAAATAAATAAATAAACAAATGAACTGGCTGTAGGATTACATCTTATGTTAATCCAAAAATCAATTTTATTTTTTATATATTTATTTATTTATTTTTTTTTATGTAAGCTACATTTATTTTTTACCGTATATATTTTCAATTATATTTTATTGTTAAAAAAATACTTCTGGCAAATATTTTTTGTAGCGTTAAGTACTATTTGTTTTAATGTAAAAATACTGTAAATAAATAGTATATAACAGTGGCTGCAGCGCCACCTGCAGACCGTCAAAAGAAATTCAGCACACAGGCTCTTCTATTGAAGGTGAATGTGTCTGGGTCAAAGACGCTGAGATGTTTTTGTAAAAAGACATTTACAAAAGTTGATTTAATGTCCATAGAAAGCACTGAATGTAAGTGTCTACTTTCACATTTTCAAATAAGTTTTTGTAGAATAAAATGTTACAATTTGGTTGAAATAATGTTACATTGTCATTACGTGTAACACAATATTTATGTAAAAATTCAAACATGCTTATTCTGACTTGTACATATTAAAATATGTAAAAGAATAAGAGAGCATGTTTTAAAAATGTAGAATTACAACTAATTAGTATTTGGGGTGAAAGTAATTTGTCTTTTAATATGTCATACATTGACAAAATTGACAAGATTGTTACACTGAATGACATTTTAGTGGGTGTCTGATATTTGATGATATTTATTTTTGTATGATATTTATTTTTTGCTCAGAAAAACAAAAACGCGATTAAATTAAACAGAAAACATTTTAATATTTTTAGGAAAAACAACAATTTAAAACAGTATTACAATTATTGTTTTTTTATGCTTAAACCCTTTTTCATCTTTGATCTGTTTATGTAAGTTTTTTCGTACTCTTTGATTTATTGTTGACATATAAGCAGAAGTGGACAGCAGTGAAGTATTTTTACTTTACTAAAGTGAATTTAAAAAAAAAAAAAAAATCTGTTCTTTGTCAGAGTCTTTTTTGAACTACTTTACTACATTCCAAAGCATAATATTGTACTTTTTCTGCACTACATTTCATAAATAATTTTTTTTTTCCTTTAATACTTAAGAACATTGATAATGTAGTACTTTCTTGTACTCAAGTACATCTTTGAATTACTTTTACTTGAGTAACAGTAAGAAAGTACTAGATTTCTAATGTGATTTAGTATTAAATGATATTTAATATGACATGTAGTGCAGTTAAAAGTGCAATATTATGCTTTGGAGTGTTGTGAGGTTAGGTTTTCAAAAGAAAAACACTCTAAAGTACAGATACTTTAGTAAAGTAAAAATACTTCACTACTGTCCACTTCTGTTTATATATCTGCTTATGTTACATTAAATCAAACAGTATGAAAAAACAGGGACGAAGATGAAAGGGTTTAAGCATAAAAACAATAAGTGTAATACTGCTTTAAATTATTGTTTTTTTTTTAAGAAAAAAAAAATATTAAAAAGTTTTCTGTTTAATTTAATTGCATTTTTGTTTTTGTTTTTCTGAGTAAAAAATAAATATCATACATTTTTTCCCCAATTTACAGAAGACACACTAAAATGTCATTCAGGGTAACAATCTTGTCAATTTGTCAGTCTTGTCAAATCAATTTATGACATATTAAAAGACAAATTATTTTCATAAAAATCTGCTTCCTTATTCTTTTATTTATTTTAATATGCACAAGTCAGTGTTGTTTGAAATTTCACATAAACACTGAATGACAACGTAGCATTATTTCAACCAAATTTTGAAAGTACAGACACTTATATATATATATATATATATATATATATTTTTTTTTTTGGTTAAATAAAGCCATTTCATACTACTATTTTATGCTTATGCATAATTAATTCTTAATTCATAAGTACTTTTCTTTCTACAGTAAAAAAAAAAAAAGAAAAAAAAAAGTGAAGTGCAGTGAATGGGTGCCGTCAGAATGAGAGTCCAAATAGCTGTGAAAAAGTCCATCTCCTGTTGTCCCTCACATCAAAATCCAGTTGTTTTGGACTGTTTTGGTTTGTAAACGGTGTTTGATCTGTGCAGATTTCTCTCCTGATTTAAAACAGACCACTTTTTCACTGGAGGAAGTGTTATTATGGATTATAGACGTTTTAGTATTTCAGTTAAAAATGTCTTAATGATGGATTTATTTCTGCTTTTTGTCTTCTCAAGATGTTAACTGATGGACTGGAGTGGTGTGGATTACTTGTGGATTATTGTGATGTTTTTATCAGCTGTTTGGACTCTCATTCCGACGGCACCCATTCACTCTATTGGTGAGCAAGTGACGGAATGACACATTTCTACAAATCTGATAAACAAACAAACTCACCTACATCAAATTTAGATTTTTGGTTGAACTGTTCCTTTAATGCTGATGAGAATGTGGTTGTGGAGCAGGATTGGGGAACTGAGGACACAGAGTGGCAGTAATTGCTGTTTCTTCATGGTTGAAGTATGTATTAGGGTTGGCGGCTTTAACTAAATTCAGAAGGTCTTTCCAAAGTTGTGGAGCCAGAATGGAGAGTTTTCTGGATCTAAACAGACACCTGGAGACTGCTGACGGATCGTATAGTTGCTCGGCTGAAGGTGGGAATAGAATTCAACTGGATTTGCCAAAATTCAGCGGTATATTTCATTTCCAAGAGCTCCTGCGTATGAATTTAAACAAAAAATTGGTTGGCAGCTGGAACCGCGGACACTTTTTAAAGAGATCCAGTATAAAAATGAAATCAAAAGGTCTGTTTGATGGAAACCAAACGCTGTAATAAAGCAGAAGATGAGAGCGTATTGAATAAGCAGACAGCCACTAACTAGGGCATCTGAAACCACACATAATCAACTGTCAAATTAGATACATGAAGCTGAGTCACTTCAAAATCCAACAGTATTTGAACACTGAGCAAATGAAGAAAGCCTGAAATTAAAATACAAGCACGGATTTGTCAAAGACACTCGTTGGAAACAGAATACGGTTGATTTTGGTTGAATAATGACTGGACGGCGTTTATTTTAGTGTATGTTTTTAATAGTTCATACCAGAGGAATGTTGCCCTGATACACACAGGGATTAAAAAGTGAACTTGGTTGAGATCAACAGCAGGAAAAACTATAAAAACTGGCAGTGAAAAACTCATACAATTATTAGATCTGCAGATCATCCAGTATTAAAAAAACATAAAAATGCAAAATACAGGTTAAAACTGCGGTGTGTGTCTGGAAATTCTGTATAAAATCTCAAGGATTTGTTTCATTTGTTTAGATGATAAAGTGATGAATTTGTTTAGATCGATCGAGAAATTAACATAATGTCAGCGTCTGCACACGATCAAATTGTGTATAAATGTAGATATTTTTTCACTGCACTTTTGATTAATCAATATTTTTGAGAAGATAAATATTCACTTTGTTTTCTCAAAATTATATATATATATATATATATATAATTTTACTATATGACATGCAGTACTTGTCAAAAGATTGCTATTTTATCTTATTTTATATTTAAATGTTTTTTAATGTAGTCACTTTGTTTCCTCAGAATGTTCAATTTTCAAAAAAACAATTTGTTAAAAAAAAAATATATATATATATATATATACTTTTTTTACTATATGACGTACAGTACTTGTCAAAAGATGACTATTTTATCTTATTTTATTTATATTTAAATTTTTTTTTTATTGTAGTTTTTTTTTGCTCACCAAGGCTGCATTTATTTAAATTAAAAATACAGAAAAACTGTAATATTGTGAAATAATATTACTATTTAAAATAACTGTTTTTGTTGTGAATATATTGTAAAATGTAATTGATTTCCGTGATCAAAGCTGAATTTTCAGCATCATTACTCCAGTGTTCAGTGTCACATGATCCTTCAGAAGTCATTAATAATTAAAAACAGTTAGTCAAAATTGTAATATTTCACAATATTACTATAATATTACTCATTTGTGAGCATTAAAGGCTTCATTAAAAGCATTTAAAGATCGTAATGTTTTCTCTTTTTGATAATGATGTTTAGACGTTTTACTGGAAAACGGGATTTCTAGTTGATGAATTAATGATTTTATTAGTGTTCGTTCATAGAAACCTGTGTAATCTTCAGTTAAATCTGTTCATAACCGAGTCCTGAGTGATGATCTGTCTAGCTGTGTCTATTTCATATCTGTAGAAATCATAACCAGCTGCTTTTCTTTGATCAAAAGCAGATATTTCCATTTCGTAATGTAAAATCAAACGGCGCGTGGAAAATCGGCTGAATTTGGCATCGTCAATCTCTTTGCGATTTCAAGGCATGTGAAGCGACTTCCAGTGTTTAACATGCCGACATTATTTCCATGAATGAAGTAATTTAATAAACTACAAGGTATGAATGTGTGGTTGTGGTCCAGTGATTATAATTTATCTGTGTTCATCCACAAATGAAACACATGACTGTAGTGTGTTTCCAGCGACTTAAAATGCAAATCAGATGATGTTAAACCATAAAAACCGATAGAAATATGGATGTAGCGTTAAAAGGACACTGCAGATGTGGCGCGGCAGGATTGTGTGTTCTGAGGTAAAAGGCTTAGGATGGGGTCAGAGGTCAGGACAGAGGTCAGGACAGAGGTCAGGACAGAGCTCAGGCCAGCCCGTCTGGGTCAGTGTCGTCACGGCCGTAGTTTATAGGCTGCAGCTGCTTCACCACGTAGTCGGCGATCTCACGCGTCCCAGCGGCCACAACCCGTCTGGACATGAGGTCAAGCGGGCCTCCTAGAAAACAAACAAAGAAAATTGAATTTATTATATTTTATTTTATATTTTATTTTATTTTGTTTTGTATGGGGTCTGTATTTATGTATTTATTTATTTATTTATTTATTTTTAGTTTATATTCATTATTTTTTCTTTTTCTTTTTTAATTTGGGGTCTGTATTTATTTATTTATTTATTTATTTATATTTATATATGTTCATTATTTTATTTTAGTTTTATTTGGGTCTGTATTTTTTGTATTTATTTATTTATTGATTAATTAATTATTATTTTTATTAGTTTCAAATTCATTTATTTTTGTGTTTTGTTTTATTTTATTTGGGTCTGTATGTATGTATGTATGTATGTATGTATTTATTTATTTATTTATTTATTTTTATTAGTTTCTATTCATTTATTACTTTATTTTATTTGGGGTCTGTATTTATTTATTTATTCACTCATTCATTCATTCTTATTTTTATTAGTTTATATTCATTCATTTTTTTTTATTTTATTTTATTTAAGGTCTGTATTTATTTATTTATTTCGTTAGTTCGTTCATTCATTTATTCATTCATTCATTCATTCTTATTTTTATTAGTTTATATTCATTTATTTTTGTATTTCATTTCATTCAATTTGGGGTCTGTATTTATTTATTTATTTGTATTAGTTTCTATAAATTTTTTATTTTATTTTTATTTGGGGTCTGTATTTATTTATTTATTTATTTATTCATTCATTCATTCTTATTTTTATTAGTTTATATTCATTCGTTTATTTTATTTTATTTTATTTAAAGTCTGCATTTATTTATTTGTTTATATTCATTATTTTATTTTAGTTTTATTTGGGTCTGTATTTATTTATTTTTATTCATTCTTATTTTTATTAGTTACTATTCATTTATCTTTGTATTTTATTTTATTCAATTTGGGGTCTGTATTATTTATTTATTTATTTATTTATATTAGTTTATATTCATTCATTTATTTTATTATTATTTTTTAAGGTCTGTATTTATTTATTTATTTGTTTATAATCATTGTTTTATTTTAGTTTTGTTTGGGTCTGTATTTATTTATTTATTTATTTATTCTAATTTATTATATTAGTTTCTATTCATTTATTTTTGTATTTTATTTTATTCAATTTGGGGGTCTGTATTTATTTATTTATTGTTTGTTTGTTTGTTTGTTTATATTCATTATTTTATTTGATTTGATTTCTGTGTAAAAGTCACTTTTATTTGACTTTTTTCAGGTTCAGCTGTGTCTGCAAGCCTGTTGATTTCACAGTATGTCCTCATAGCTATATTTTCGACCCTGTTCAACCATCACACAAATGTAAGATGACAATCTGGGCAAGATTACAATAACAGGACTGTATACAGAACTACACTGGTTGGATAACAGAGAACATCTAGACTGTGAGGAAATCTTTGGCATTATTTTAGGGCTTTTAAATGGAAGCGATATTCCTCTCAGGACCCTCGTCTCCCTCCGACCGCATGGTCATGACCTAACCGGCCTCCCCAACAAAGCCTCTTTGTGTCGCCTCACACACAGGAATGCCATGAACCGGCCCACCACAAAACACACACACAAAAATATTCAGACATTTCACACACACACACAAAATCAGCAACCACCTGAGACATTTACTGTATATTTTTATTATTTTATTTACATTTTTATTTCGGGTTTTATTTATTTTGCTTTTAACTATTTTATTTAGATATTTATTTTAACTTTAATCTTATTTTAATATAATTAAATTTTTTATTATAATTATTTAATATAATTTTTTATTTTAATATGATTGTTAATATTAATAACACTAATAATCATATTAAATATTAAAATCATATTAATATTAAACATTATTATAAATATTATTATAAATGTACATTGTAATATTAATGTTAATATATATTAAAATGTAATGTTATTTTTATTTATGTATTTAATCTGTAGGTCAGATTAAATCACACACAAACATTCAGACATTTCACACACACACACACACACACAAATCAGCAACCACCTGAGACATTTATTTTATTTTTATTATTTAATTAATTTTATTTTATTTATTTTGGGGTTTTATTTATTTTAATTTAATTTTAATTTTATTTTATTTTACTTTTTAAATTTTTATTTACATTTTTTAAATTGATATATTTAATTTTAGTATCTTTATTTATTTATTTATTTATTTATTTAATCTGTAGGTCAGAATTAGAAAGCATTTTAAACTACATGAACTTACTGATCTAAATAAGAGTGCACAGTGGATTTACCAAAGCTAACCTAAAATAAAATTATTAAAATATAAAAGCCACACTAAATATGATTAAACAGCTATAAAAACATTTTTTAATGTATTGCAGGTGGAACTTCTAATACAGCACTTTTCATAGCACTGCTCATATGTATACAGAGCACATTAAGCTACATTAACATTTTACAGTATAAACATCCTTTAATGACTGTAATTTTAGTTTAAATTTATATACAAATACTAAACTATGCATGAAATATTGTGTAAATGTTTACATTTTCATCATGTTCTCACCCAAATCCTCATGTTTAGTGAATGGAGTTTCATGTAACCTTCAAGTTCAACATGCATAACGAAATGATAATCCCAAATCAATCAAAAGGACATAAAAGCCCTTTTTGTTTAAAATCCCACATTATGAATTAAACACACTCAGCATAATACTGACCAACTATGGTGCATTTTCCACATTCGTAACATACTCGACACATCCGCAACTCCATATACTGACCTGTGGTGTCCATGACGCATCCGCCGGCCTCTCTGATGATGACGGCGGCCGCTGCGATGTCCCAGCAGTGCAGGCCGTACTGGTAATACGCCTCCGCCGCGCCGCTGGCGATGTGACAGAGCGCTAGCGTCGAGCTGCCGATGATCCTAACACTGCAGGTCAAAGGTGAAGTCCTGACCTTTACTATATGAGCCACATCACTTTATCGCTTTGTATTACAGCTCACACATTTATAGTGCAAGTAACTGGATGAGACGGAGTGAGGTACTCATGACGTACCCATGAGTAGGTGCGCTCAACAATTTCTTCATATTTCCTAAAAAGATATCCAGTGTTGCAGGGTCTCTCTTTGCACCAATCTCTGTGAGAATGAGGGCCTTCGACACATCTGAGATAGAAAACACGTCACATTATTCAAGCATTCAAGCTCAGGCTAGATCAGTCTGACAACATTTTATGGTGGAGTTGAAATATTAACGGCTCGCGCAAAAACACAGGTAAATAAACTCATTTTAAATCCATAAAGAGCATTTATATTATTTCATGCATTATTTAAACACACAACCTCTCCAAAGTTAGTGACAGTAAAGACATTTACAATGTTACAAAAGATTTATATTTAAAATAAATGCTGTTCTTTTGAACTTTCTATTCACCTGTGAGTCCTGAAAAATAAAATGTATCACTGTTTTCAACAGTGATAATAATCATAAATGTTTGTTGAGCAGCAAATCAGCATATTAGAATGATTTCTGATGGATCATGTGACACTGAAGACTGGAGTAATGATGCTGAAAATTCAGATTTGATCACAGGAATAAATTCTATTTTAACAGATATTCACACAGAAGCTGCTATTTTAAGTAGTAATAATATTTTACAATTTTTGCTGTTTTTACCATATTTTTAATCCGATAAATGCAGCCTTGTTGAGCAGAAGAGACTTTTTTCAAATTATTGTGACCAATCAGAATCCATAACTGTAACTACTCATTTATAACTCAAAACGTTTTAGTACGCCATTCTAAATCAAAAAGGTGATTACTATTAATTGGAAAAAAAAATGATTAAAACACAGAAAAACACGAGTGTTGTCACAATACCAAAATTTTGACTTCGATACCTGACTAAAATATCACGATACTACTACTGAACCGATACTACAAAAAAACATAGAACAACAGGAAAAGTAATTGAATAATAGATGATGAATAATAGTTATTTTATCTAATAAAACAAAGAATTTCATCCCCTCCCTTTAAAAACTTCATGAATAAATAAAATAATAATAATCACATGGCAGTGCCACTACACAGGATTATGGTGAACAACTACTGAGCCTACAGGTATGTAGAGATCTCTGTTATATTGGTAAGTTAGCAAAAAAGGATATAGTCAAATCTTATTTCATAATATAGTCACTTTATTTCACAACAACAATTTATATCATGACATAGTCATTTTTTGTTATTTTATCTTTGTTATTAAAGTGCTCTTTATGATCTTTCATGTAGCTGTATGTGAACATAAACTGTCTGCAAAGTTGTGAAGCCGACAGTGCACCATACATAAAGTTACTGTCTATCAAAAAAAGAGTTGGTTCTGTTGGTTATTCTGAAAGTGGAGTAATCCTTTAAAACTTGTTGCTCTCATGTAACGTTACTCTGTATCATGCAAAATACATATTTAGTTGTGTGTGTGTTGTGTTCGCTCCGTGCAGCTCGTAGGTCTCTGGCTAATCGGCTGCCAGCTTTATCTGTTCACTCGCTATTGTCTAGAAATGTATTGATGAATAGTGAATGTTTGTTGTTGTTATTACTTGAAGCTCTGGTAAAGAATAGAACAACAACACGTTGGTGTACAAGCTGCAGTGCTTTATCAATACGTTTCTGCGTTGGGTTGACGCATGTACTATGGCTGTTTGGGTGTTGTTGTGGGCGAGAGTAACGGTGATGGCTGTTCCGTGTTTGAAATTCGCTGCACGCAGTAACGTTAAACCAATCACAGAAGACTGGGTCATCGGACCAATCACCGCAGGTTAGTGTCACGCAAAGGAGTGGTTTGGACAAATGATTCGTTTTAACGAACCGTTTTTGGAGTCGTTGAGCAAACAAGGTAAAAATAAATGCATATTATAAGACAATAAAAGTGTTTTTTGACACTGCATGCATGTAAACTTCTTGTTGGGGACTCCCAAAACCACAATATGAACCTTTTATAATCCATAATAGGGGCACTTTAATAATAAGAACCTTGATGCAAGTAACAAACTAAAGGACAATTACAATAAAACAAAGACACAAATGAAATAAAGAGGGCCCTATGAAATCTGTTTTATTTTTTCCTAAAGCCCATTTTCTAGACTCTATTTTAATGGTTACATAACAAAAGAAATATTTATCAAAAAGCATGTCTAATTAATTGAAATCATGAAACTTGCAGAATTTAACAGCAATTTATTAACAGTTTACAGCAATTACATGTTTTTAAGGCCCTATGAAATACGTTTTATTATTTTTCTCAAATTCAGTTTTGTTTGTGAATCTCTTTAATTTTCTGGATTCTGTTTTAATTGTTTCATTACATTTTAATTATCAAAAACATGTCTAATGAGTTTATAAAGATAATTAGATTTGATAAAGAATTAATTTATTATAGGCTATTTATTAGTTTTTTCAGAAATACTATGTTGTGTATTTACAATTTTCTGGTAAATAAATTCTGGTAAATATTTCTTAAACATTGTTTTAATATTATTTTTTATTAGAAGTAGTAGTACTATCTTTACATTACGTAATATATTAATATATTTCTGACTGTCAAGTTAAACTGAACTTTTATGTTGACGGGTTGCTGTGCAGATCTTTAGGGTGTCTATTATATGACAATAGTTTTCCACAAAAGAAAATGCTCATAAATTGACTATCAGAGCAGTTGTAGAGATCATGTTCATGTTCAGAGGCTGAAAACACCGTGAGCGTCACGCGTATGTGTGTAGTAACACACATTCAGAAATACAGCCCTTATTAAAATGCATTCTTAAAGTACCGGTACTAGTAAAGTGCGGAATCGTACCGTTTTTAAAAGCAGGGTATTGCAACAATTTTTTAAGTACCGGTATATCGTGCAACACTAAAACACACTGACCTTTTTCTTTCGAAACCTGTAGTCGAACCCCGTTGCAAAAGGATCCGTGTCCTTTTCTGCCCGTATACAGCGTCCCGTCAAAACAGTGGTAGATGACGCCAAACTCCAGCTGAGGAGCAGAAATCTTGTGATTGTTGAACATAAACGCATGACATCACTAAAAACACCCAATAATTCTGGCCCTGTACAGCTTTATCAGTGTTTACCTCTTTCCTTACAGCAAATCCGATGCTCACCGCCACCATGGGGAAACTGAAAATGAAGGATTGTGTGTTGGGAACTCAAGAACATATTTACACGATGATTTAAACACAATATGTGATGGTTACGATACCTGTGCACAAAGTTACACGTCCCGTCGATGGGATCGATGATCCATGTTGGAGCGTCTGTCAGTTCACACTTCACACCAGCAGCAGACGATTCCTCACCGATAAACCTGACATTATAAACACAACATCAACATCTGACACACAGAACATCACAATCATCCCAACAGTTATTACAGGAGAATATCAAACATTAAACACTTTACAGAAAGTCTGTGGTGCCCTTTTATGGAAAGGAAAACTACAAATCCTCTATAGGAAAGTGGGGCGATAGTGCTCGTTTTATGATATTAATCTATAAAACACTTCTGAACTGGTACAGTGATGGTATTAGAAATTAATACTCAATGTTTATCATATTTATATACCAATACATACACCTGTAGACATTACTGTTACTTTGGTATTACTTTTACTATCATTATTTGAATAAGCTTTTTTATATTTTAAGATTTCATTTAAAGGAGAAGTCCACAATTTACAGATAATGTACTCACCCCCTTGTCATCCAAGATGTTCATGTCTTTCTTTCTTAAGTTGTAAAGAAATTGTTTTTTTTGAGGAAAACATTTCTGTATTTTTCTCCATATAATGGACTGATATGGTGCCCCGAGTTTGAACTTCCAAAATGCAGTTTAAATGCAGCTTCAAACGATCACAAATGCGGTTGCAAACGATCCCAGCTGAGGAAGAAGAGTCTTATCTAACAAAAAAAAAAAAAAAGTAAATACTATAATGTCATACGCTCGTCTTGTCTTGCTCTTCCCGACCTCTGTTTTTGTTCTGGTTCATGTCAGTTAGGGTGTGACGAAAAACTCCCATCTCATGTTCTCCCTCAACTTCAAAATCGTCCTATATCGCTGTTTTACCTTTTTTTTAAGGGTGTTTGATCTTCTTTGCATGTTCACTTTGTAAACACTGTGTCTGTACTTCTGCAGTGATGTAGGATGATTGTGAAATGATTTTTGAAGTTGAGGGAGAAAATACGATTGGAGTTTTTTGACATACACTAACTGTCTTGAGCCAGAATACACAGAGTTCAGGGAGAGAAAGACAAGACGAGCGTTTGACATTAAAAAATATATAAATTGTATTATTTTTATGAAAATAACCGATCTTTTCGCTAGATAAGACCCTTCTTCCTCGGCTGGGATCGTTTACAACCGCATTTGTGATCGTTTGAAGCTGCATTTAAACTACATTTTGTAAATTCAAACTCGGGGCACCATATCAGTCCATTATATGGAGAAAAATCCTGAAATGTTTCCCTCAAAAAACATAATTTCTTTACAACTGAAGAAAGAAAGACATGAACAAGGGGGTGAGTACATTATCTGCAAATTGTTGTTCTGGAAGTGAACTTCTTTAATATGGTTTATTAATAAACGTGTGACTAATAGTCGACTAATGCTTAAAATGAACGACTACTTGTCAACCAAAAAAATCTTTAGTCGAGGGCAGCCCTAATTCACATAAACATAGACTGCTATGCCTTAACTGAATGTAAACAGTTGTGGAAAAATCTGATGTGTAGCATATTAGATCTGTAATTTAGAGATTAATATAATACACCTGCTATATAATAATAATAATAATAAACATAATAAACCTACAGACCTATAGGTTTGGATGTTTTGTTATTGCCATTTATTACTGCAAAATAAAAGGCTGACAACTGACAATGTCTTAATGCAGATGTGTGTGTGAGGGGCATCTGTGTGTGTTTTGTACCTGTGTGAGGGGTATTTGTCCCTGAGTGTGGAGATGATGAGCTCCTCCACCTGATGGTCTGCCTCCGTCACCAGGTCTGTCGGTGTGCTCTTGCTGCTCACCTGCTTCTCCTGTTTCACCGCCGACTGAACCACCTGATGGAGAAAACACACAGTCAGTCCTTACTCTAACTACAGGGAATACTATGGTATTTTCTGGTGCTGGTAAAGTGATACAGGGAGTGTTTATATATAGTATGAACATTAAACATTACAACCACTGATACCATCACTCTACCATAGTACAGTATCTACTGTTATTATTGTTAACTATTAAAAATCATTTTCGTTAAATGAAACATAGCTAAAATAAAATATAAATATTAGATTTAAAGCTTGCACTTAAAATGAATGAATGAAATATAGAAATCCTGCCTTGTCAACTAACTAAAATAAAGTTGAATCTGAGATTATAAAATTAAATAAAATAAATTAGACATTTTTTAAATTTGATTTTATGTACTAAAATTGTCAAACTAAAATAATAATACTACTAATACTAATAATAATAATTAAAGCTATACAGAAATATTTAGTAATAATATAATATAATATAATAATATAATATAATATAATATAATATAATATAATATAATATAATATAATATAGGTTCAGCCACTAACCAACATAAAGTTTGATTTGATGTACTAAAATGACCTAACTAATAAAAAAAAAAAAAAAATTAAAGCTGTACAGAAATATTTAACAATAATAGAATAGAATAGAATATAGGCTTAGCCACTAACTGACTTAAAGTATTTTTTAATTTTATGTACTAAAATTATCAAACTAAATAATAATAATAATAATTAAAGCTATACAGAAATATTTAATAATAATATAATATAATATAATATAATATAATAATAAAGGTTCAGCCACTGACATGAAGTTTGATTTGTTGTACTAAAATTACCAAACTAAAAAAAATAAATTAATTAATTAAAGCTGTACAAAAATATTTAACAATAATATAATATAATACAATATAATATAATATAATATAATATAATAATATAGGTTCAGCCACTGACATGAAGTTTGATTTGATGTACTAAAATTACCAAACTAATAAAATAAATATATTAATTAAAGCTGTACAGAAATATTTAACAATAATATAATATAATATAATATAATATAATATAATATAATATATGTTTAGCCACTAACTGACATAAAGTTTGATTTTGTGTACTAAAATTACCAAACTTAAAGATTAAAGCTAAACATAAATCTTTAATAATATTTAATAATATTTATAATTATAATGACATCACAAAATTACTAAAAGTAAAATCTTAATGAAAACTGAAAATATACCAATAAAAGCTAATACAAAAACACTTGTGAAAAAAAGAGAACATAAATTATACTCTAAAATAACACTGACCACACACAGTACTTTGGATTACTAAAAAAAAAATCACATTATGGAATTACTATGGTGCATGTTCAAAAAACACTGTAATATCATTATATTATTAGACATTAGTGTTTGTTATTACTTGGAGAGTTTTATTAATAGATTAAATATAATAAATCACAAAATATAATAATGAATTACAGTAAATAGTAAATATAGTGCTATCAGTACTATAAAAATAATAATAATATGCCTTGTCCTAATACTTTTTCACAGGCTACACTGTAGTCCATCAAGGGCAAGATATGTGGTTTTATCAGGGCTATTTATAACAGTGACAACATGATGAAAGGTCACTGGTACAGTTGCTGCTGCGCTCTTGTTCATGAAGTTTACAGTGTTACAGAATGAAGTGTCAGCGCCGACTCACACATGTAACCGGTGCGGATCTGTTACATTTACACTGTCCGACAACACGGTGAAACGACACAAAACAGCGCTCGTTGTTGACCATCTGCGTTTGTTTATCATCTGTCCATCCATCCGTGTTACTGAACAGCACATCCTGTCACGTTTCAGCCTAACGTTAGCTGTTCGAGTCGGTCGCCGTTAGTTGCTTACGTTTGCGATGAATGAACCGAATAACGTGTTGCGAGGCGTTAACGTTACCTGTCCGGCTCTGCGGGCGATCTGCACGGCCACATCCAGACAGTCGCTCCAGTCCTCCATTACGAACAGACGCGTCACGGGGAAGCCTGTGGACGGGCCGATAGCGGTTCAGCGCATCTCATGCTCTCTCCCGGGGCTCTGACTGACGTCCGGTTCCGTCCTGATGGAGCGTGTTTACGGGGAGCGGCCTACACGACACATCAATGACCTCTGAGCACTCAAACCGATCACGACGACGGGATCCGTACAGCATCCGACCTGCACCGGTCACCGGCTCTTCGTTATGACAGTGCGGAACTGCTGAACTCCATATTGATACGCGCTTTTTTATGCAGATGCTAAGCCATTTTAATCAACATTATTTAATTGCTAACGTTTTTTAAAGGTCTGTAATATTTGAAAACACTTTTACCTATAGCTTCATATATTTGTATATTCAAAATAAAACTAAAACAAATGAAATGTTTGCTGTTTACAGCAATTACATACAGTCGCCCAGCAGAGGGCGCCAAAACCAAGGCCATTTCTGCATTACCGACAGTGAACTGGAGCTGCTAGAAACGTTAGTTTGCTTAACCTGAGAGTTTGAAGCAGTAAAAGCTTTACGTTTGAAAATGGAAATAGATTAGATGTTGATACCATGTTGCTAGCATTATTTAACACATTCATAACATGATTTAACAAGTTAACATGTTTTAACGTCATTAGAATGTTGATAGCATGCTGCTAGTATGTTTCTAGCATAATTAACATGTTGCTAGCGTGTCGTTAGCATGATTAACATGTTTCCAGCGTGTCACTGAAATAGTTCTAACATGGCTAGCGTGCTGTTAGCATGTTTCTACATGATTAGTTTGATGTTGCTAGCATGTTGTTAGCATGATTGGCATGTTGCTAGCATGAATAACATGTCGTTACCATGTTGCTAGCTTGTTTACAACAATTGACATGTTGCTAACCTGTTGCTAACATGGTTCTAACATAATTGTCATGTTGCTAGCATGCTTCCAACATGTCATTGGAATGGTTCTAACATGACTAGCATGCTGGTAGCATGTTTCTACATGATTAGTTTGATGTTGCTAGCATGTTGTTAACATGATTAGCATGTTAACCTGTTGATAGCATATTTCTATCATAATAACATGTTGCTAGTATGTTGTTAGCACGATTGGCATGTTTTTAACAAGTCATTGGAATAGTTCTAACATGACTAACGTTAGCATGTTTCTATGATTAGTCTGATGTTGTTAACATGTTATTGGCATGATTACCATGTTGCTAGCATGAATAACATGTCGTTACCATGTTGCTAGCTTGTTTCTAACATGATTAGCGTGTAATTAACATGTTGCTAGCTTGTTTCTAACATGATTGACATTGTTAACATGATTAGCATGTAGCTAGCATGTTGTTAACCCGTTGCTAACATTGATTAGCATGTAACTAGCATGATTTATTGCTAGAAATGTTTTAACATTATTTAACACGGTGCATGTTTGTAACATGATTAACATGCTGCTAGCATGTTTCTAGCATTATTACCATATTGGTAACATGGGTCTGACATGTTTGGCATGTTTCTAGCATTATTTGCATGTAGTTAGCATGTTGCTAGCTAGTTTATGACATGATTGACATGTTGCTAGCGCGATTACCATGTCACTAACATGTTGTTAACTTGTTGCTAACATGTTTCTAACATGATTTAACATGTTTTAACATTATTTAACATGTTGCAAGCATGTTTGTAACATTATTAGCATTTTGCTAACATGGTTCTGACATGATTAGCATGTTCCTGATGTGTTTTGTGCGTGACTAGCGTATTGTTAGCATGATTCAACATGTTTAACTTACTACTAAAGTGTTTTAACATAATTTAATGTTGCTAGCATGATTAACGTCATTACCATGTGGCTGACGTGTTTTAACATTATTTTCCAAGGATGTTTGTAACATGATTAGCATGTTGCTAACATGTTCCGTGCATGATTAACATATTGTTAGCATGATTTAACATTGCTAACATGTTTTAACATGATTTAATGTACTGCTACCATGTTTTAACATAGTAATATCATGATTAGCATGTTGCTAGCATGAATTAGTACATTGATAGCATGTCTTAGGCTCAATATTAGGCCAGTCGTGTGAGTCTAGGGCGGGGCTACATGCTTGGACGATTTTAAAGGCTTTAAAGGGGTCATCGGATGCAAACTTCACTTTTACATGTTGTTTGAACATTAATGTGTGTTGTCAGTGTATGTACACATCTACCCTATAATGATAAAAATCCATGCAGTGGTTTTTAATTAATCTGTAAAAATAATATCCCCTTTTTCAAATCGAGCCGTTCTCAGACGCCTGTCGTTGTGGCGTCACATGACAGAGGCCACTCCCACAATAGTTGATTGACATGAGCGTCTTACCTCAGACCAGCTGTAACAGTCCAGTAACTTTCCTTGTTTTGATGCCGGAGCAGGGATGTAAGTTAGACAAGAATATCTCTGATTGAGCGATTGAGGTGTTGTGTTGCTGGATGTAATAATGAACATAGTGGTCGTCATTTACTCCCAGATCTGAGCCACTGAAGATGCAGTGGATTATGTTTGTTTGTGAAGGGAATGCGCCTCCCGATCTACATATATCCGTCTATGTTCACGTGAATCATTCGTGATCCAGCTTCACTTACAGCAGAAGTGTGTATAAGGGGTTTTTTATGAATCTTTGCAATTTTTTCCTAATAACACGTTAGTTAACAAGTTTAGCGGCTAAATGTGGCTAAAGTAAACAGGCTTGTCACTCCACAGAGAGAAGAGAGGGGCGGGGCGATCAGAGCTCATTAACATTTAAAGCAACCTCAACCAGAATGAGATGATTTTTGCAGAGCTGATTTTGTCAAGGTAAAAAGGGTGTTGTTTTACACAGCCATTGAGAATTTTTAATCAAAGTATATTATAGACTTTTCATTAAGACCCTAAAGAATCATATCAACTTGTGGAAAATGGGCATCCGATGACCCCTTTAATAATTTTGCTATTAACACAGAAATAGTCGATCACTGGTTTCTGCAATAATAGGTGACTTTTATTGAGCTTTTATACCAAAAAATTGTAACATCTTTTTTCTGGGATTTATACACTTATATTTTTAATGAACAAAATGCCTTTAGATTTAAATCAACAATTAGATGAAGTGAGAGCCAAAGTGGTTTAAAAAAAAAAAAAAACCCAAAAGGGAGATTGCTAGAGTAAATGCTATTACTACCATCTTTTGGCTGTTCAAAGCACAACCTGATGGTTAAACTTCATGTTTAAGTTTTAATTCTAAAATATTAATAACAACAACAATAATAAAGAGGCAGAGAGCGACAGTTGAGACAAACTTTTATTTACAGCATCAAGACAGTCACTTTGAAATTTATTGCCATTAAAAATATTCTTTATAGTGACAAATCAATTTACAGTTATAACTCTAACATGAGTTAAAATAGACACACAGAAAGACACACGATCTTCATATATATATATGCGTGTAAATGGAAGTGTTATTGCTGTGGAAGTCTTTACCCGGGAATGACCTGAACGGGCCAGTCAGGAGATCAACACACAAAATGGCTTTTTTTAAACGACATGGAAATACTCTTAAAATAAAATTGGATTAATTTACATTAAATTCTGCTTGCCTCGTGTTGCAGAAAAACAAACAACATTCATTTTGTACAAACATGGCAAATGCAATAGAAGAAAACAAAAAGGAATTGTCACAAAAAAGCTTGACCCTTATCAAATATTTAAGCATGGCACCAAAAAAAAAAGAAAAAACGAGAGTGAGAGAACCACAGCAAGGCTTCAGTAACTTAACCATGAAAATATAAAGCAGCACAAACAGAGAAACAGAAACAAGAGCAACCAGTGAAAACAATGTTTGGCTTACAAGTTCAAATCATGAGGTGAGAAAAGAGCAGACAGAAGGACTGTGGCGTGAAGTGGATCAGTAGATGAATTCTCCAGGAACCTCCTGCAGGGCGGAGAAGGGCTCCTCAAACTTGAAGCGTTTGGAGATGGCCTTCTGGTCCGGGGTCAGGCTCTCTTTATCCGAGGACTGGCGGCACTGGCCGAGGGTGTAGGCGGCCATCACGATCAGCTCCTCCGTCACCTGAGCGCTCTCCTCCTCCGCTTCTTCGTCGTGGCTGGAGGCGGCAGGGCTGACGGGCTCCGAGACGCTCTCGGGACTGTCCTCCTTCAGCTCGGGCTCCTCCGTCTGAAGCCAGTGGTGTTTGAGACAGTCTTCTGCGGTGGCTCGGCTCCTGAGGAAACAAACATCGACATCAGAACCGTCTATAGCCAGATTCATAATATGCAGGACATTTAAACATCCTCAAAACTATTTTGTTTTTTTTCATATTGATGTAATCTTAAAGGGACAGTTCACCCAAAAATTAACATTCTCATCATTTACTCACCCTCAAGTTTCTTGAATTGAACACAAAAGATGTTTTGAAGAATGCTGGTGACCAAACAGCTGACGGTACCCATTGACTTCCATAGTAGGGAAAAAAAATACTATGGAAGTCAATGGGTACCGTCAACTGTTTAGATACTGGCATTCTTCAGAATATCTTCTTTTGTGTTGAACAGAAGAAAGACACTCATACAGGTTTGGAACAACTTGAGAGCGAGTAAATGATGACAGAATTTTCATTTTTTGGTGAACTGTCTCTTTAAGAGAAAACCTAGCAATTGTGTAAAAATGGTGACCTAAAGCTGGTAACTTATTAGTAACTTTGGCTTTTTATTCAAACAAAAATATAATTTAACATCACTGATTCATCCAAAATCCATTAACTGATACCAACAGAAACAATTTTTATCGATTAAATTAGTATAGCACGTCACAATGTAAAATAAAAGGAAAAAAATAAGACAATACAAAGTTAATAAAATAGAAAAATAGACATTATACAAAATAGAAATTATACAAACGTTATAACAATGTAGTTTAAAATTTTTTTAGATGGAGTACAGCATGTCACACTGTACAATAAAATAAATATAAAAATAAAATACAAAAAGAAAATTAAAAATGTAATTTACAATTTAAGTATATTTACACTGTAAAATAAAGCAAAATCATAAAATGAATTATAAAAATGTAGTTAAAAATAATTTTAGATGGAGTACAGGATGTCACAGTGTAAAATAAAATCAAATAAAACCAAAAAAAAAAAAAAAAAATGAAATACAAAAAAAAGCAAAAATTAAAAATGTAAATTATAATATTTTTAGAGTATTTTTACACTGTAAAATAAAATCATAAAACAAATTATAAAAATGTAGTTAAAATAATTTTAGATGGAGTATAGCATGCCACACTGTATGCTACACTATAAAATAAAATAAAAAATATATATATACAAAATAAAATACAGGAAATTATGCAAAAATCAAAAATGTAATTTACAAAAATTTTAGAGTATATTTACACTAAAATAAAAAAAAAAATCATAAAATTAATTATAAAAATGTAGTTAAATTTTTTTTAGATGGAGTATAGCATGCCACACTGTAAAACAAAAATCAAAAAAAAAAAAAAAAAAAAAAAAAAAAAAAAAAGAAAAATAATAAAAAAATAAATAAATATGCAGTTTAAAATAATTTTAGACTGAGTATAGGATGGCACACTGTAAAATACAATAAAATATTCAAACTAAAATACAAAAATTATGTATTAATATATTGATATTTTGCATATTTACACTGTAAAGTACAAAAAAAAAAATGTCAGTATAGATGGAGTATAGCATGTCACACTGTAAAATAAAATTTTTGAGGGAAAACAACAGCACAAACATCAGTAAATATTAACATAAAATGTTATAAATAATGTGATGATTTGTTGTGTTAGTTGTTGTTAGTTGTAAACATTTAATACAGTTTTATTAAATTAACAAAATGTTATGATAAAACCAAAATGAAGAAAATATAACAACAACAACTATTCATTTTAGTTAGTTATTTTATTGTTTTTGATAGAAGTCTTTTCTGCTTACCAAGTCTGCATTTATTTGATCATAAACACAGTAAAAACAATAATATTGTGAAATATTATTATCCTTTTAAAAATCTTTTTTCTATGTGAATATCTGTTAAAGTGTAATTTATTTCTGTGATGTGCAGCTGAATTTTCAGCATCATTACTCCAGTCTTCAGTGTCACATGATCCTTCATGATCATTCTAATATGCTGATTTGCTGCTCAACAAACATTTATGATTATTAGCAATGTTGAAAACAGTTGTGCTGCACAATATTTCTGTGGAAACTGTGATACATTTTATTTTTCAGTATGAATAGAAAGTTCAATAGTGTTTATTTGAAGCGGAAATGTTCTGTAACATTATGAATGTCTTGACTGTCATGTGTTGGTCTTACTCTGGCTCTTTGATGAGCAGGGATTTGATGAAGTGTATGGCGGCTCTGTCCAGATGCTCCAGCTCCTCCTCGGTGTAGCTGACGTTGATCTGAGAGATGTTGAGGAAGGTCTCCTGCTTGTCGTCTCCCAGGAACGGCGAGATTCCCGTCAGCATCACGTACGCCAGAACGCCGATGCTCCTGTCGGACAGAGGAGGATCACGGCTCAGCATGCTGAAGCTTACACAACAGGATTATTTATAGGTGACAAATAGACTCTTCTCAAAGCACTATTGTTGATAGTGGACTTTAGGGCACAAATGTTCTTGCGTAATACGTCCTGAAGCCAAACCACTGGAAAACAACCGACAGATTGAACCGGTGATGGTGCGAGAGCCTTTTAACAGTGAATAAACTGTTTGTTCAGACCAAATCACACAATTACACTTGAGGCTAAATCATGAACATGATAAAACTGACCAGAGAAGTATTTGTTGTGTGATAATGACCTTCAGGAGGACACATAAGGATGTGAAACATGGTGATGTGGGAAAATGACTCACCACATGTCAGTGGCTGTGCTGATTGGCTCATAATTCAGGATTTCTGGTGCTGGAATGATAAAACAAATCAGTCACGTAAGTTCAGTCCAGTCTGTTCAGACATATGAATGATAGTGTATGTACAGTATATATGATCAGGGCCTAAAACTGACAAACGAGTAAAAGAGTAAAGTCAGTATGAAGAGTATGAAACTATTAACTGGCCATCTGTCTGATTTTTTGATTGCAACAATGCCTGAGAATGTGCTATGGTTTAATGCAGTTATCCAATCACAAAAACTGTGTTGTAATTATATAAATATGTAATCAGACGGTCTACACTGTGTACGTTTCATTTATAAATCTGTTGTCAAGATTCCCTGTGATTTTCTACCAAAAAAAGCTTTGTGGTTTAATGTTTAAAAGCAAATAAAACAAACAAAAAACAAACAAACAATAAATATTAGTATTGTAATTTTACTGTTGTTATATAATAAAATGACAACAACAATTATTATAAATTCAATTATTATGAAACAATCTGCAATTACACTTTCCAATATTATAAAGATATTTTGTATCGATTTGATCATTATTTAATAATAAATAATAAAATTAATAACTAAATCAATCGTTTAATTTATAAATCTGTTTATAATATTTAATATATATATATATATATATATATATATATATATATATATATATATATATATATATATATATATATAAAATCTGAATGAATAAAAAAATATAAATAAATAAATAAATAGTAGTATTGTAATTGTACTGTTGAGACATATAGATGGTACAATTATAATACTAATATTTAAGTTTTTTGATAAATTAATCATAATAATAATAACAATAATAATAATAATAATTATTATTATTATTACTGCTATTATAAAAAATAAACACGACAGTATATTATAGTAATATTTCTTTACTGACTTTATTTTTACAATTTGTTTAATCAAAATGATGATGATGATGATGATGATTATTATTATATAAACCAAATTTATTATGAAATACTTCACAGTTCAATTGTATTACACTAATATTTCTTTACTGACTTGTTTATTTTTATAATTTGGTTCATAAAAATTATTATTATTATTATTATTATTTATTTATTTTATTATTATATTTTTATATGATTTATTTAGCAAAAAAAACACTTCAATATTAGTATTACAATTGCAACATTGATCTGTATGTCTCAACAGTACAATTACAATACTAATATTTATTTGTTTGTTTGTTTATTTATTTAGAAGAAGACAACGACGACAACTTTTTTAAGGAAAAAAAATGCACATGCAGTTTCACATCCAGCAAATAATAATTATGTCTATGTGTTTCTCTAGTTAGCGGCCACAGCTGTGTCATAATGTCAGTTTTATGTCCTGTATGTGTGTGATTATAGTATGTGACTGGTTCTTACCCACATACTCCGGTGTGCCCATGATCTCCCTGATCTCCTGACTGCTGCTCATCAGCCTCGACAGGCCGAAATCCACGACCTTTATGTCCCCGAGAGGAGACTCGCTGGTCAGGAGGATATTCTGAGGCTGAAAGAGAAAAACACTCACTAAACCTGCCACACAATAAAAACACTGCTCACAGAAACCTGTAATCATAACGCTGATATAATTATACGCTTGTAACTCCAGTGTAATTACACTCTTGTAGCTCTGGTGAATAAAGCAAATGTATTTAGCCCACAAAAACATCCAGTCCATCAAACGCCGCCCTCACACCTACACATTCATTTTGCTGAATCTAAACGTTAAAAGTGTGATTGACATACTTTGAGGTCCAGATGAACCACGTTGTTCCTGTGAAGGAAGGAAACTCCCTCCAGGATCTGTCTCATCAGTCTCTTCACGTCTTCCTCCTTGAAGGCCTCGTCTCTGTCTGCCACACACTGGTTAAAAATCTCCCCTCCTGCAGCACTGAACATAGACAAATAAAAACCCCAAAACGTCACTCTTTATACAGTGTGATATTTTTATATGAAACGCAAAAGGAGAGATTGAGACGAATCTTCACGCAGCTCTTTTCCATATAACTTGAGTTAGTGATCATAAGATTTACATTTCAAATAAGTGCTGTTCTTTTGAACTTTCTATTCATCTGTGAATCCTGAAAAATAAAATGCATGACAGTTTCCAGAAAAATACAACATTCCTAATAATCATAAATGTTTGTTGAGCAGCAAATCAGCACATTAGAATGATTTCTGAAGGATCATGTGACACTGAAGACTGGAGTAATGATGCTGAAAATTCAGCTGCGCATCACAGAAATAAATTACACTTTAACAGATATTGCACAGAAAACAGCTGTTTTCAAATGTAGTAATATTTCACAATTTTTTTCTGTTTTGTCTGAATTTTTGAACAAATAAATTCACCCTTAGTGAGCCTTAGTCTTCTTTTTTTTCTTCTTCGTTTTCTTTTTTTTTTACAAATTGGTTTTTTGAAAACTGAAGGAAACAAATATATATACACATGATCCAAAAATAAATAAATAAATAAATAAAAAATAATAAGACACACACACATACACACACACACACTCTTCCGCTCAATAGTCTGGGATCAGTAAGACTTGTAATGTTTTTAAAGAAGTCTCTTATGCTCATCAAAGCTGCATTTATTTGATCAAAAATACTGAAAAAAACAGTAATATTGCTAAATGTTATTAGAATATAAAATAATTGTTTTTATTTTAATATACTTTAACAAATAATTTATTCCTGTGATGCAAAGCTGAATTTTTCTCAGCTGTTACTCCAGTCTTCAGTGTCAAATGTTTGAACAGTACAGTATATTGTTAGAAAACCTTTCTATTTGAAATAAAAACTGTTTTTTTTCTAACCTTTTATGGCCACAGCCTGAAATATAAATATGCAAGTGTTTCAGATCTCCAAATCAGATCAGTATTATGTTTATCCTGAATTATAATGACAGCTAAATTAAGATCAGTGCTGGATGTGAGTGTTTGTCTGTACGTCTGTCTTTCGTCCAATGATATAATTTAAGCACAGAGGAGCTGCTTTACTCCGAAACACAGCAAAAGGCTGAGAAAATAACATTTCTAAAAATGTTTTTACAACCATGTGATTTCAACTACAGCACATTCAGAACAATGAGCGCTCTCTCTCTCTCTCTCTCTCGTTCCAGCGTGCTTGAGTATGGGACATGCCTGCAACCAAAATAAACCCTAAGCTTGTTATTTTGATTAAAATATCTAAATATAATCAATCAACTACATCTGAAATCTGATCCATATCTGCTTTGCTCCTCACATACAGTATGTCTGTAGAATAGCATATTAAATGCATATATTAAATGCACATTGAACAGTGTTATAAACATCCTGCAAAGTGAAAAACACTCTTAATCCAAGTGTGTGTTAAGCTTGATGTAATGTCAGCACAGGTAGCGGCTCATGTCCTCGGCACGCTCCCTTTCACATGCTGGCAGGCGATAACCAGTTTCCAGCGTTCCTGATCAGACAGCGTGATGAACTCGATTAGACACAGACAGGGAAAGACAGCAGCCTCAGGACAGAGCGCTGAGTGTGTGTGTGTGAGTGTGTGTGTGTGAGAGTTGATGTGAGGATGCAGTCTGGCTTTCAAGGACACAATAAGAAAATAAAGCACAGTTGGATGCTGTGCTGTTTGAGTGGTTCTTACAGGCTCAAGCTCAGGTCTCTATACTGATCCGTCCCAGTATAAAGTACAATGGCCATCCATAGCTAATAGAGCGCAACAGTCGTTCTGGAAGTAAAAATGCCATTCATTTTCTCCATAGGGAAATGATCTTTTTAACAACAACTGATAACCCTTTAAAGACAGACGATACAAAACATTCAAAACATCAGGCTTAAGTGGCTCATATCATTAACGCAGTATCATGTTTATTCAGAGGGTTTACAAATAAGCTCTGTACGCTGGACACCAGTGACGGCGGAGACGTTTGTTAGTGTGGGATTAGACTATAGACGTCCTCGAGTGTCCAAAACATAAGCCTGTGTGCTAATCCTGTTCTCCAGCATCTGAGATGCGCAGACTCACGCTTACTCATTCATACATTTATCTATCTATCTATCTATCTATCTATCTATTTTTTTTTTCTTATAGATGCAAAAAGTATGAATATATAATGTAAAAGTAAATATGTCTTTTGGCTTTAACACAGAAAAAAAACAAAAAAAGTTAAGCTTATAAAAACGTGTTTTTACAAAATGAGAAAGATGCACATTGTTTGAAGAATGTGATGTACTGTATTTTACAGCATTTATGAAATTTCACGCAACTACCAGTAGGGGTCATTACGTTCATAATTTCAGGTTAATTTTTAGTAATTTTTAGCTTTTGCAATTTTTTTTTTTAAATAAATATTACTACATTCATTCATTCCCCAGTTAATTTTTTTTTTTTTTTTAAGTTTAGGTTTTTTTGTTTAGGTTAATGATAATAAACCTGTTTTAATTCAGGTCTTTCATTTTAGGTTTTACTATTTAATTTTAAAATGTAATTTTAATTTCATTTAATTTCATACTACTTGGGTCTTATTTATTTGTTTGTTTATTTGTTTATTTATTTATTTTTCCCCCCAGTTAACTAAATGTTTTTTAAAGTTTTTGTTTAGGTTAATGATAATAAACCTGTTTCAAATCAGGTTTTTATTTTAGGTTTTAATTTATTGTAATTTTACTATTTAATTTTAATTTCGCTTTAAGTTTTAGTAATATTGTTTTTTTTTTTTCTTAAATAAACATTACTACTTGGGTTTTATTTATTTGTTTATTCCCAGTTGACAAAATATTTTTAAAAAGTTTTTGTTTAGGTTAATAATAATAAACCTGTTTTGAACCAGGTGTTTCATTTTAGGTTTTAATTTATTTAAATTTTACTATTTAATTTTTTTTTTTTGGCTTAAAACACTTTTTGTTTTTTTTTTTTTTTTTTTTAAGCAGCAAAGGTTCAGATAAAACATTAAAGTCTTTATTATACTGTAGCTAAATTATAAAATATATTATGATTATATCTATTTTGACTTTCAAAAATATAAAAACGTGAGAGGAATACTTTTTACAGGAATACACTCATTATGAACGCACTAAAAGTTAGGGCTGCATGAGGAAAAAAAAAAAGCCAACAAAAACAATGTTTTTTTTTGTTTGTTTTTTTGTTTTGTTTTTGTAATTAGTGTAAACTACTTTTTTTTTTTTTATCAAAAGCAATTTCATATACCAAATTTTTTTGTCACTTTTCATCCCCAATATTTTTTCAGGTTTTGATTTTTAAATTGCTTAAAACAAACAAACAAACAAAAAAACAGTAAAGATTCAGGTTCTTTTTTTTTAAAACGGCAAAGATTCAGGAAAATAAATTAAAACCTTTATTGTACTGCAACTAAATTATGAAATGTATGAAAATGTCATCTATTTTGACTTTCAAAAAGTCTGTGAAAGGAATAATTTTTACAGGAATGAATGCACAAAGACATCATGTTTTTTTTTTTTTTTTTAAATGTAATTAGTGTAAACTACTTTTTATTTTACCATAGCAATTTCTTATATAGAATTTTTTTTGTTCACTTTTCATCTCCAATTTGTTTTATTGTATTTTTTTGTATTGTTCTATTTCTCCAATTGTATTACATTGTTAGTTTTAGACATTTCTACTTCAACGTTTCTAATTTTCTTTTTAGTTTTACATCTAATATTTACATTTTATTTCAGCATCATTTCATTTTTATTATTTATTTTACTTCACCATGACAACACCGTCATATACAGTCCATATATTCACACAAACCCGATTGTATTCGGTAAAATATAAAGCGACGCTCAGTGTTTATAAAACCATAAACCGGGACGGTCTTATGACCCTCATAACCCGAGCGAGACAGTCTGGAAGGGAAAGTCATTAACACCCGCACAGCTGTAAAACATCGGCTTTCAGAGGCTCTTCTGTCTGCCGTCCTCCAGAGACACGCGAAACCAAAGGCTGCTCTGTGCGCGACCGTAATGAACGTCCAGCGGTGCCAAACCACAGAAATACAGGAGAAACAACTGACATCCAACCAGTGTAGAACTAGGTCATGTTTTGGGGCCGGATGAGGGTACGTCTGAGCGATCACATCACTAATGCAATGCAGGGGACAGTCCACACTAACCCACACACACAGTTTACATGTGAAGCCTGTTCTTGTAGATGGTGTTCCCATTACAGCCCTTCACTACCCATCTATTTCCAGAAGCTTTTCACTGTCAAATGACAAAAGCAACTGAGCCGCTCCGACTAAATCATTACAACATGAAAAGGCTCCTCTGATGGAAGACGCTGTTAAAGGAGGAAGGGTTTGACACTGATCACCGCTGGAGAACCAGCACCGATCAGCCCGTGTGGAGATCACTCATTACAGATTATTATTACTCAGGTTTGCTTGAATATGTTGATGATGACGACTTCAATTAATCTGATATTCCACATCTTGGCCAAACATCTTTCAAAAAAACCTGCAAACGTCAGTTTTTATAAACATACAAAAACCGGTCGGTGCCAATAGCCTCGTGGTTAGCGTCGACATATAGTGCCATTGCGCTGCGGGCGACCCGAGTTCGAATCCTGGTTTGTGGACCTTTCCCGATCCCACCCCCTTCTCTCTCTCCCACTCACTTCCTGTCCAACTTTATTATTATATGGCAAAGCCTAACAACACCCTACTGAAAAAAAAAACAGCAAAACCAGCCTAAGCTGGTTGGCTGCTTTGGCTGGTTTCCCAGGCTAGTTTTAAAGTGGTTTAAAGTGGTTTAGGCCACTTTTTAGCTGGGAGACCTGCTAAAAGACCAGCCAAGCTTAAACCAGCTAAGACTAGACACCACCCTAGGCTGGTTTTAAGCTATTTTTTAGCTGTTTCATACTGAATCAACTGGTTTTAGCTGGTTTACACATGTTAATGCTAATAACATGCTAATAACTTGTTAATCAGGCTAGTAACATGCTAATCATGCTAACAGCATGCTAATAACATGCTAACTATGTTAGAAACAGGCTAGCAATATGCTAGTAACCTGCTAATCATGCTAGAAACATGTTAGCAACATGCTAGTAGCTTGGTAATCAGGCTAGTAACATGTTAATCATGCTACCAACATGCTGGTAACTTGCTAATCATGCTACCAACATGCTAATAACATGCTAGCCATGTTAGAAACAGGTAGCAACATGCTAGTAATTTATTAATCATGTTAGTAACCTGCTAGTAATGCTAACAGCATGCTAATAACATGCTAACCATGTTAGAAACAGGCTAGCGACAAGCTAGTAACTTGGTAATCATGTTAGAAACTTGTTAATCATGCTAGAAACAAGCTAATAACACGCAAATCATGCTAACAACATGCTACTAACTTGCTAATTATGTCAAAAGCATGCTAGGAACATGCTAATCATGCTAACAACATGCTAGTAACTTGCCAATTATGTCAGAAGCACACTAGCAACATGCTAATAACATGCTAATAACACGCTAATCATGTTAAGACAGGCTAACAACATGCTAGTAACTTGCTAATCAGGCTAGAAACAGGCTAGTAAACATCTTAACTATGCTACCAACATACTAGTAACTTGCTAATCATGTTAAAAACATGGTAGTAACTTGAGTTGTCAAAAGGTACCGGGTTCGGTACTTTAGTTACTGAAATTTTAAAAACGTCCATTTCCCGCTCACATTTGAGCGCTGTTGAGCCGATTTTTAAACATCGCTGATTGGTCATAGTGTTCACACGCTCAACAGACATGACTGTGATTGGCTACAATGATAAGCGCTTCATGCTCCTCACTGAGCGCTCACGCATAAGCACAACTGGCGCGTTTGAAAGCCGCGTCTGTCAGCGGATCCGTCTATATGCAGGTGTATTAGGGATCCGCTGACACACGCAGGTTTCAAACTCTCCCATTTAAAATTTCAGTACTAAAAGTACCGAACCCGGTACCTTTTGACAACTCTATTAACAACATGCTAGTAACACCCTAGCAACCAGCCTGAGTACCCTAGCAACTGCACAGCAACACCCTAACAACCACCTTGGGTACTCTAGCAACCACATGGCAACACCTTAACAACCACCCCAGGTACCAAAGCAACTGTGTAAAAACACCCTAGCAATTACCCCGAGTACCCTAGCAACCGCATAGCAACACCCTAGCAACCAGCCTGGGTACCCTAGCAACTGCACAGCAACACCTTAGCAACTGCCCTGGGTACCACAGAAACTGTAATAGACTGTATTGTCTTAAACACATTCAGACTTTAATCTTTCAAACTATTTCAAACTGAAAACTGTCAAACTTTTAAAACCTTTTAAACTTTCTGGCTAGGCTTTTTCAAGCCAACTTTAAGTTTGTCTACGAACTTTACCATCTAGTTATTATTATTACTATTACTCATTTAAATAAGTGAATACTCTGAAACACATGGATGAGAAATAGGTCAGGTCTAAAGGAGCTGTACGGTGAGAAAGCAGGGTGTGAGGCGTCACTGGGTATTCCCCCATACAGCTGAAAACACTCCACTGCACCCACTGCATTCCTCTCTGGCCTGCATCAGCCTCCATTTGGGCTCTGATCTCACACCACGGGAGCTGCAGTCGCTGCAATCTCCTACTGTGTAGGAGGAAACAGCTGAAGAGTGTGAGAACAACAAATATAAACAGCAGATTGTGCACTTGACTACCGATACAGTCAGCATGTGCTGTCAGAGTCTGTTAAAACTGAGTTAACGAAAACATGCTAGAATTTATTTGTATTTTATTTCAGTTAAATATTTCTAGTTTAACTTGATGTACTAAAAACTAAAAATGAAATAAAAATATATAAACTGATTCAAAATATTAACTATAATAGCATCTCAATGCTAAACATTAAAATGACACCAAAATAAAACAAAATGTGCATGTGAATCTCAAATGAAATATGTTGCTGCAAATGAAACACTGTAGAAATGCAGCAAATACTGTAGAACTCATACTGGAACCGATGTAATTCTCTAACTGATCATGGAGTGTGGGAAAAGAAAGTCACCCTAACCAGATTTCAGGCTCTTTTCACACTGTATTAATGATTCAGAAGCACAGCACGCTTCATTATGAGTGTGAAAACCACACTGAGTACTAGCAGCAGTTGTGGATTTAAAGGGACAGTCATCATTTACTCACCCTCATGTAATTTTAAACCTGCATGAGTTTTTTTTCTTCTGTTGATCACAAAAGTAAGTATTTTGAAGAATGATGATAACCAAATAATTGCTGTGGAAGCCAATGGCTACCGCTAACTGTTTGGTCATCAACATTCTTAACAGTATCTCACACGGAAAAGAAACTCATGCAGGTTTGTAAAAACTTGAGTGTGAGTAGATGACAATTTTCATTTCTGGGTGAACTACCCTTTTAACTTGTGTAGAAATTATTTGTGATAAAAGCATCATTTCCATCTGTACAAAAGAGAACAAAATCACCTCTGGGAAATGATTTTCTGGGAAACTGGTGCCGAACATCAATAATAAAACAAAGTTGCTACAAACGAAGAAGCCTTCAGCTCTTTTTTTTCCTATAACAAATGGCTTAGGTCTCATACACAGATAAAATGCAATAAACGCTGTCGTGTTTTTTTGATTTGGGATGCCTGATATTTGGGAGCGCAATCGTGTGACAGTTCTGGGAAGCGATTATACCAAATCATTCTGATGGCAGACTTTGGCTCAGGCATTTCAGAATGACTCAAACTAAATTTGACATGGAGTGCAATGAGATTTGTGCACTGAATACTTCAGCTATCCAGTCATATGACTTTTTCTGTGGTCAAGGAATTTATTTGCTAAATGTGTTTCCATGGCATAAAAGGTCTGTTTGCCTGAATTGAGTGCGTACGTTTATTTTTGCGTGCATTTTACAATTTTATGTGCATTTTTTGAAAAACTGAGGTATAAATTGAACAAAATACTTCAATATGATAAAATGAGTAACTTTATTAGCAACACTTCAAAGTTTGAGAATAAATATTCAAAAAGATCTGCTTTTATTCACTTTACATACATGCATGAATGGACGCATGCATGCATTAATGAATGAATGCATGAATGAACAAACGAATGAATTAATTAATTAATGCATGAATGAACGAATGATTGCATGGATGTATGAATGCATAAATGCACAAATGAATGAATGGATGAATGATTGCATTAATTTATGAATGCATAAATGCACAAATTAATGCATGAATTAATTAATACATGAATGAACGAATTAATGAATGCATGAATGGATGAATAAATGAATTAATGCATGAATGAATGATGAATTCATGATTGCATTAATGCATGAATGCATAAATGCACGAATTAAGTAATGAACAAATGAATTAATGTATGACTGAATGGATGTATGAATGCATGAATAGATGAATGAATGAATTAAATCAATAAATGCTTGAATGTATGACTGAATGGATGTATGAATGCATGAATGAATGTTTGCATGAATGACTGCACAAAATGAATAGACGAATGAATGTATGAATGAATGACTGAATGCATGAATGAAAAAATAAATTTAGAAATGCACAAATGAATGCACAAATTATTAAATGACTGAATGCATAAATGAATTAATGCATGAATGTATGACTGAATGTATGAATGCATGAATGAATGTTTGCATGAATGACTGCACAAAATGAATAGATGAATGAATGAATGAATGAATGAATGCATTAACGAAAGAATAAATAAATTCAGAAATGCACAAATGAATGCACAAATTATTAAATGAATGAATGTATGACTGAATGTATGAATGCACGATTGAATGAATGCATGCACAAATGAATGAATGAATGAATAAATTAATTAATTAATTAATTAATGCAAATTAATAAATGAGTGCATGAATGAATGCATGTTTATGGCTTGAATAGCTCTGCTCTTAACCACTAGAATATGAAAATACAATTTACTGTTCCTTCTGATCACACCACAAAAAAGTGCTGCTCTCCATCAGTACTTTGTCTTGTTTTTCAGTGAAAGTGTCTAAAGACTCTTAAATCAAGATACATTTACTTGAAGAAAAGAATGATATAAAAAAATCTTGTCTTCTGAGAAATATCAAAAATAAAGTGAGTTTGTAATTAAAACAACAGAAAAAAAAAAAAAAAAAAAAAAAAAGAACTTCAAAAGGGTAGGAAAAAAAAAAAAAAAAAAAAAAAAAAAAAAAAGGGGTAAACAATTTTCATTCCCCATTCACAGATATTTGTTCTTGTTTTAAGCACACATTTGTTACTTTGCATGCCACAAATTTAAGACTTTCTGCTCTGATTTATGACTTTTTAAGACCCACATAAACCCTGTTCTTTACATGCATGTGAACACACAAAAAAAGTGAGTTTTGGCATAACTAATTATTCTGCCTTGTCCTGCCTTGGTCAATGAGTCAGCATCAATTTGTTCTTCAAATACATATTTGTGACCCGTCCAAAATGGACATCAAAGCTAGGATATGCCATAGCAGGTGCAGCGAGAAGTCGGTCACTGTAACGCCGCAGGGCTGATGCATTCATTGACGATTGAGCGATTGCTTAAACTAGCGGTGTAGGCAGGGCTTTCCCAACCCTGGCTCTGGGGATTAAATGCATGGAGCGGAGGACGATCCCTCCCTCTCTCTCTGGGCCGTCGGCCACGGTCCGGCCGCTCACGTGCTGCCGCTGAGAGCACTGACATAATGAACTCCCAGCTGGAGCTCTCGGCGCAATGAGGCCACGTTCTTGAGCCCGGCCCGATCGAGCACCCGGGAGCCCCCCGACTCGCCCCAAACAGCCGGCCGGACGCCGCAAAGCATGAATAAGCCCTCTATCATTCCAGCCAGACCCCCATCCAAAACCACATCCCCTCCTTTAAACTGTCCCAGTGCCCCAAAATATCCCTCACCCGAGGGAAGATGGAAAGAAAGGAAAAAGCTGTTGGTTACAACTGGCTCTTTCTGGATTTCACATGCTAGATCAGAGAGAGAGAGAGAGAGAGAGATGCATTACGCTCTACTTCCCCAACATAGAAAGAGCACTAAAACGAGAGCTATTATCATAGTGCTGACAGGGAGAAAAGGGCTAATTTCAAGCACTTTACTCACATCAGCTTCTGCTTTAGCTGCTTTCGTTTCAAGTTTTTGATCTTACCTCTAATAAGAGCTCAACAATAGGCTGAAGTTTAAGATGAGGAAAGCATGGTTGCAATTAAATAATGATGAAAGAGAGATTAAATACTCATGCTGGACCCAAAAAGAATATAATCCTTCCAAAGGGACTTCAGCAAACTTCCAAGAAGCTGCAAAATCATTTAAAATGATTATATATTAAAAAAAAAAAAAAAAAAAAAAAAAAAAAAAAAAAAAAGGACACTACTACAAAGGTTTGGAGTCAGGATTTATTTATTTATTAATACTGTATAAATATTGTAAAAACAGCAATATTGTGAATTATTATACACATTTAAAGTACAAAAAGCACTTTTTTAGTAAGTCTTTGTTTATTTTTTTAATTGTTTAGAACAGTGCTGCTTAATATTTTTGTAAAAACCATGGTATGTTTTTCAGGACTCTTAAAAAAAAAAAAAAAAAAAAAAAAAACAGAATTGATTTTAAAAAAAAAGAAGAAAGAAAGAAAGAAAAGACAAATAAATCTTTTGGAACATTATTACATGTCACTTTTAATCAGTGTATCCTTGCTAAATAAAAACAATAAATAAAGTAAAATAATTATAATTAAATAATTATGAATCAATTATAAAATAAATAAATTATAAATAAGTATAATATTTCAAAATAAATTTTAAAGTATTAGTAAAATGATTAAGTATTAAATTGGTAGCAAAAGCAATTTTTAAAGTAAAAAATAATTTGAAAACCCTTTAAATTGAATGGTGTAAACTCTGAATATTCAATTACCAAAATTGAATTGTTTTAATATATTGTCACTCCACATTTTCATAAAAGTGTCAAGCTTTCAGAATAAAGTACTGTTTTTGATGACGGGGGCCATGGAGGTTTGACATTGTTGGGCTTCGGGCAATTAATTTTGTACACCAAGTCTGACTAATTAGTTTTCACTGTTTACTAAAAGTCTGTATCCATTTATCCAGGCTCACGGTGGCCTTACGTGACCTGTTCGGAGAGGTTTATAGACCCCAGGTGAATTCATCTGGAAAAAATGCTTCTCCTGGTTATTGGGGTCAAAGTTGAACATTTGCTTGAGCAGCAGGTTCTTGGCCTTGTCTTAGGACGCTAATCTGCCGGTGTAATCTATTATCTGCCTAATGGCCCGTCCGACCCCCCGGGGTCCTGGCAAGATGCGCTCAAAGCAGATTTACCGCACCATATGAAGGCAATCAGGAGCTCGACGACAACTGTCGTCTAAAAGAGGCTGTGCATCGCTGCACCAAGTTATTATATTTCATCACTTGCTGATAACAACTCAGTGCCGTTTTTAAAATATGATTCCATCCGTGCGATTTATAAAAGCTGGACGCTCCATACAACAAATCAAAGCAGACAAACGTGTGCGGTCTCAGCCGACCTGCCAATTCGACACAGTTATGCTCGCTCTGCATACACCAACTGCTCTAGTTATTTATATTTATTTGGAAGCGGTTTGACTAATCTACTGCAGATTTAGGCCGTGCTCAGCGTGTTTGACCTAGCGTGCATTACAAATTATATTGAGCCTTGCTGTTAGTGGAATGGGTTCGTATCGACTGCTGAAATTTGCTTGGGTTGTCACGATACCAGAGAGCTTGAACATGTGACAACATGAGCACAAGTGCACTTAAAGTGCACGTGCAGATGAGTCTAATTAAAGCGGTGTGAAAAGAAATTAATAATGTGTAAAGTGAGGAGACAAAACAATCTACTGGAGATGAACTGGGGTACATGCAACTTGCTGAAACAAGCACATAAACATTTGATCAATAGAAAAAATAGTGCAAAACACTGGACGAGGATGAAACTTTCTAACATGCTTGTGTCGACGTCTGTGGTTGTGCACATTATCGAGTAGAATATGATTTGAAGGCATTTGCGTTCATCTGTACTAGGCTTACCATGGCATTTGGTGTTATATGGCGTTCGTCCATGTTATTTTACTTTTTTTTAAAAACAGAAATAAGATTCACAAGTCAGATTTGACTTATCACATGAATAGAGCAAGGAGAGACGATGACAAGATGATGGATTTGCTGTCAAAGCAAAAAGCAAAAGCACCTCTTTGGCAATATTTCTATGTTTAATACACATGCATTAGTCTTTGTTTGTTTTATTGTTGTTATTTTTAATTAAAAAATAATAATGAACCACTAATTAATCATTTGTTTTAAAATAAGGGGGAAATCCAACAATCTTTCATATTTATGTTCAACATGTAAATACGGATCCCTTCACATGATATGCATCAAAAACGCATATCGTTGCCACTAAATAAAACTTGTTTGAGTTGTCAACTCATTCCCTTGTTTGATTAAAATTGTGGCCATGAATTATGAATTAGTTGCTTTGTTTTATTAAATCATGGTCACACTTTAATGAAATCAAAATGAAAATGAATGGCCATGATTTAATAAAACACAGGAACAAATTCTTAATTTTTGCGCAACAATATTTTTTTTGTTGTTGCATGTCTATTCATCACTCATTATTTTTCCTAATCAAATTTCTCTGTTTAATATAAACAAGACTGTCACTGTACTATTTTATTGTTGTGTTTTTCATTAAGAATAACCAGAATTTAGAATTTTTTTTTTTTTTTACAAAAAAACAGAATTAATTAAAAAAAGAAAAGAAAGAAAAAAGACAGGAAGATTTCTTTTGTAACATTATACATGTATTTACTGTCACTTTTAATCAGTGCATCGTTGCTAAATAAAACAATAAATAAAGTAAAATAATTATAATTAAATAATTATAAAATCAATTATAAATAATTATATTTAAAAATTATTTTTAAATATTAAGTATAATTAAGAGGATTAAGTATTAAACTTGTAGCAAATGCAATTTTTAGAGTAAAAAATAATTTTAAAAACCTGTAAATTAATCAGTGTAAACTCTGAAGATTGAACTATTGAAATTGTATTGTTTTAATTATTTATAATGATTTTATTGAATTATTTTAATATATCGTCACTCCACGTTTCCATAAAAGTTTCAAGCTTTCAGAATAAAATACTCACTATAAACTACAGCACAATTTGGACTTTGAAAGTGTGCACAATGTACACACATGCAATGTACACAACATTAGCAAGCGAAACTAATGACAACTGTCTTGCATTCAAAAGTATATGAAAAACTGTAAAATGTTATGCATGCAATAAATTCTGAACAATGTTGGCAAAACTGGCAGAAAACCCCAAGTGATTTTTAACAATGCATTCTGGAAATTCCCCTATTCTTTCATTCGGGCTATGGCTTGCGTGTTCAGAGACAGCTGCGCGTGAAGGCCGGTCGTGTGGGCAGATGATGAGAGATCTGAACTCGGTCCAGCTGAGCACATGCCATTCACTGGTGGGTGAGAGGAAATGAGAGCGACCTCGCTGCTCGTCCAAACCCAGGCGATTGATATAGATCGCCCCGCAGGGAGTCACGGGAGAAAATGGGATCGATCGAATGGGATCACGCATGATCTTCCTCATCATAGTCGATTCTTTCATAGCTTCTCCTTTGCTCTTCCTCAACACGTTTCTTTGCAAACGGAGGCGTCTCGTCAGTTTCCATGGTTGGGAAGAGTCTATGGGCTCTGTGTGTTTGGAGGGGCAGATTAAAATTCCTGCGCTGACCCCTCTCCCCACTGCGAGGGTCAGTCCATTCACGCCGGACACTGGGAACCGGGTCAAGCGGGACAGAGGCAGCTGCGCAGCAACAAACCAACACGGTCCGCTCGCTTTATGCTGCAGGATTTGCATTATATTCCGATGCCAAAGTGCAAATGCTTTGACATACTTAGGGTTTACTGTGAATCCCTACACAAATTAGTTGATCTTTTGAACGATACGAGTGCAGAGCCATAATGAAATAATGCAAATCATCTGCTCCAAATGTTGTTAGTCGATGAATCTATCAAACTCCACATCAAAACAAAACGTCCAACGACGAGGTCGAATCCCATCTGCGCTCATTGTCTGGGACGTTCAAGAGAGGATACGTGTGACCCACTTCATGCCAAATGACATAAACTATCAGTGTGATCAGAGGATGGAAACATTGGCTGAATCGGAGAACACAAGCAGATACTGAAATAAAAGTCTTTATATTTTTTAGTAGTTTTTTTCAGTAACACTAATTTAACAATATGTTGTTTTTCTGCTGATACTTTAGCTGGTTTAGCCCTGTCATGGATAAATAAATATGACACTAAAACCAGTGGAAAGTCCCTTAATGACTGAATAATGAGTGATTCATTGAATCATTCATCAAACGATTCATTCAAAACAGCCAATTCATTTACAAACAAAACAAGTGGCTGACTTCATAAATGGATTATCGACTCATTGACTCATTTGTTCAAAAACAGATTGATTCAGGAACGGAACACGACAGTGTTTCTCTGAGATGCACAAATGTTCTTCTCTGTCTTTGTCCGGAACCATTTTCATTGGCAAAACAGAAAAAAAAAAGACAAAAAGACAATGCTGTCTAAAATGTAACTTAATATTAACTTTGTTTTTTTTTTAAATGTTGTATAAATTAATTTCTCATTCACAGTATATCTTTGTGAAAGGTAGGGCTGGCATTGACAAGATTTAACAGGAAATTAACGACAAAGCCTAAACAACTAAAATTCTATTTCCATTTTTCGGTCATGGATAAATAAATGACACTAAAACCACCAAATGGTGGCGTCAAGACCATTAATGAGTGAATCACTGAATCATTCAAACGATTCATTCCAAACAGCTGATTCATTTAGAAATGAACCAAATGGCTGACTTTATAAATGGATTATTGAATCACTGAGTGAAATGATTAATATTAACTTCATGTTGTTTTGTTTTTTTTCAACTGTTGTAGAAGTTTCTAAATATTATATCTGTGATATATATTGACATTGACAAACTAAATGTTTATGATAGGCAGGGCTGGTATTAACAAGATTTTAGATTTGATTTGATTTGATTTGATTCAACACGGATTCATTTCAAAACACTTCAGGTACATGCCTTTTTATTTATTTTATTTTTTTTAATTGAGAAAAAAAAGTCTAAATGATGTGAATACAGGAAATAAACAACAGAGCCTAAACAATAAAAAACTGGTGTAAAAGTTAATATCACATTTGCAACATATATTTATATAGACAAACAACATGTTTAGGTAGGGCGCTAGCATTGACAAGATTTTAAGATTTGATACTAATTCATTTCTAGATATTTCAGGTTCATGTCAAAAAAAAAAAAAAAAAAAAAAAAAAAAACTCTAAATGAAGTAAATGATACAGGGAATTAACAACACAGCCTGAACAATTAATATTCAATTTCTCTTCTTTTTTTGTCATGGATAAATAATTGACACTAAAACCATCAACTGGTAGCAGCAAGCCCCTTAATGAGTGATTAATAAATGATTCATTGAATCACTCATTCAAATGATTTATTCAAAACAGTCGATTCATTTAGAAACCAAGCAAGTGGCTGACTTTATGAATGGATCGTTGAATCACTGACTCAAATGATTCACTTAGAAACAGATTCATTCAGGAACAGAACACCACAGTGTTTCTCTGTGCATAAATGTTCTGATCTGACTTTGTTTGGAACCATTTTCACTGGTGAAACAGGGAGAAAAAAAACAATATTATGTCTAACATGTAAGTAATTCAATATTAACTTTTTTTAATAAGTTAATATCACATTTGCAATATATATTTATATTGACAAACAACATGTTTGTGATAGGTAGGCCTGGTATTGACAAGATTTAAAAAACAGATTTGATATTGATTTATTAAAATTATTTCAGGTACATCCCAATTGTTTTTAAGAAAAATAAAATCTCTCAATTATGTGTATACAGGAAAATAACAACAGAGCCAATCTGATTCTGTTCATTTTGTCATGGATAAATACTGTAAATGACACCAAAACCACCAATAGCTGGCAGCCCTTAATAAATGTAATTAATTAGTGATTAACTGAATCATTCATCAAACGATTTATTCATAATGGCTGATTCATTTAGAAACTCAGCAAGTGGCTGACTTTAAGAATGGATCAATGACTCAAATGATTCATTCAGAAACAGATTCATTCAGGAACGGAGCACCTCTGTATTTCTCTGAGATGCACAAATGTTCTTCTCTGGCTTTGTTTGAAACTATTTTTTGTTGCCAAAACAAGTTTCTAAATATTATATTTGTGATATATATTGACATTGACAAACTAAATGTTTATGATAGGCAGGGCTGGTATTAACACGATTTTAGATTTGATTTGATTTGATTCAACACTGATTCATTTCAAAACACTTCAGGTACATGCCTTTTTTTTTGTTTTTGTTTTTTTCAATTGAGGAAAAAAAAAAAAAAAAAAAAAGTCTAAATGATGTGAATACAGGAAATAAACAGAGCCTAAACAATAAAAAAAAAAAAAAAAAAAAAAAACTGGTGTAAAAGTTAATATCACATTTGCAACATATATTAATATAGACAAACAACATGTTTGTGATAGGTAGGGCGCTAGCATTGACAAGATTTTAAGATTTGATACTAATTCATTTCTAGATATTTCAGGTTCATGTCAAAAAAAAAAAAAAAAACTCTAAATGAAGTAAATGATACAGGGAATTAACAGCACAGCCTGAACAATTAATATTCAATTTCTCTTTTTTTTTGGCATGGATAAATAATTGACACTAAACCCATCAACTGGTAGCAGCAAGTCCCTTGTGAGTGATTAAATGAGTGATTAATAAATGATTAATAAATGATTAATAAATGCCAAAACAGAAAAAAAAGACAATATTTTGTCCAAATTGTAACTCCCTCAAAATTAACTTCAAGTTTTTTGTATAAGTTAATATCACTATCACTATCAATATTCAGGAAAATGACACTATTGCTGGTCTGAAATTAAACAAAAACCTACACAGGAATATTTTTTTGTTGTCATAACGAATTATAAGGGCTTTCTGGCTATATTCTAATAGGTTTCATCACGCAGCGAATGCTTTTTGACACAATTATGATATTATCATAGACAATAAATATTGCACACCTCTAATGTGTGCAGTGAAGTGGGTGAAGGACTACAGCAGCTGTACAGTAAAGATGATGAGCAACAGAAGAGCCCGGAAATGCTTTGTCCCGTAGCCCAAAGTTCAATGTCAATGTCAGCATTTGGCTGCAAGGGAAACCCAATATGCCAGTGCACATGCAGGCATTACCACAATGACCACAATGTGTGTGTGTGTGTGTGCGTGTGTGTGTGTGAGTGTGTGTGTGCTGAACGTTGCTGGAATAGCGAGAGCTTACTGAGGCATGCTCAGTTTCGCTTTGGGGGGTTTATATGTGGATTAGTGCTCTCTGCTTTTCACTCGCTCTCATTTTCTCGGGTTCGTCTCTTATTTCAACGTCCTACTCATTTACCAGCACTGATCCCCAGGTCTGCGGTCTGAGCTCTGTCTCGATGTACTTCCTTAATTGGATAGGATGGGATTTCACCTCAATATTTAACAGCCTGACGTGATCCTGGACGTTGATTACGGATTAAGTCACGGCACAGTTTACACACAAGCCTCAGAAATCACTAATGTAGTGACCGAATGAGATCCTAACAACACAACAGACTCAATAACCAATGACTTTTGATGTCACCGAGATCAGATGTGCTGAGAAACATCATGTCTGAATATGTACAAGTGCACAAGATGTGAGAGCTAAATTTTTGAGCAGCTTTGATAATCCACAGAGTAAATGTTGTTTGGGTGAACTTCAAGAGCAATTAAAAATTTTTCTTTAAAATAAAATAAAATAAAATAAAATAAAAAATAAATACATGAAATAAAATGAAATTAAATATTTAAATTAAAATTTTTTTTAAGATGTATAAAAAAAAAAATTGGAGTTTGTATGTTTGTATACAACCTTTTAAACTACACATAAGGCAGATTTTATATGAACTTTCTAATGACAAATGTTTCTACTCCAGTTTGTTGTTGAAATGTAACTACTAAAAAGAGGAAGCTTTAAACCGGCGCTTTAAATAACGTTTGTGTCAACGGTGTCGTTTCAGCACTAGGTGGAAACAAGTGACTGTTAAAAATGTATTGGTCATTGATTCATTCATTCAAGAGATTTGTTCAAAAATGCTGATTCATCCAGTAATGGAACAAGTGAAGTATTTATGAGTGAGTCATTGAATCACTCACTCAAACCACTTTTCATAATTTTAATTTTAAAAATTGGTGTTTTAAATATTTTAATATTTTAAATACATATATTAAAATGTTTAATAATTCATTGAAATTAAACACTTTTAAATTGTCTGCAAATACTGAATCCAATAAATAATAAATAAATGCGGTGTTTTGTTGTAAATATATTTTAATATTTTCATTTGATTGCATTTTAAAAGCGTGATTCAATTTTTAAAGTTGTATTAATATATTTCTTTAGACACTATTTTTGTATTAAATTTGAATTAAATCATTAAATACAGAATTAAATAAATAAATAAATGCTATATTTTGTTGTAAATATAATATTTTCATTTGATTACATTTTAAAAGCTTGATTCAAATTTTAGTTGTATTAATTTATTTCTTTAAACACTATTTTTGTATTAAATTTGAATTAAATCTTTAAATACAGAATCAAATAAATAAATAAATAAATAAATAATTTGACAATTAATATTTTGTCACACATTATTTTGTTTAGTTCAGAGACAAAAAAAAAAAAAAAAAATAAAAAATCATTCTCAATCATAATTCTCAATTTATCCAATTTATGCAGCTCTACTGGGCAGAAAATGTATCAGTTTAAGAAAACACCTGTGATTGTGGGATTTAAACTCTTGAAACCTGGCAACCGCAAACATGAACACTACTTTTTACGAATGCAAGATAGAATTAAAACGAAACATTTCAACCAGCAGGCAAATACTGCAGACAATTGTGCTTAATAAAAGAGAAGCAGAAGAAGAAGATTTATCGTGCGTTCTATCTGAACAGAACCAACACTGAACTGACATGAGCAGAATAATGACACTATTGTATTTTAGAGCTACTTTACAGCAGAATCTGAAGAGTCTCCATAAGCTGAGTTTCCATAACTATCATCTCTGAAGCTGCTTTGACATGGTCTGTATTGTATAAAGAGCTATAGAAATAAAAAAGCACAGACTAAAAGATCAACCTTGGGATTTAAGAATCATATTGATTTGCTAAAATGAATGAAAGTACTTCATCCTAGTCCTGATGATAAGCAGGAGAATGAATAAAAATGTGAGTAAATCTGAATGTGTGACACTCACTATTCCAGAACGAGCACCATCTCGCTGGCCGTCTCGTAGACCTCGTGGAGATTGACGACTCGCGGACAGGCCGCCGCCAGCTCCAGCACGCCGATCTCATGAATGATCTCCGTCCTGCAGTCCTGGCCCTTCCTCCTCTTCCTCATGTACTTGGCTGCGTACACTTTCCCTGTGCTCTTCTCCACACACTTCCTCACCACAGCAAACTTACCTCTGACGGGGAGAGAAGACAACAGGAAGAACGCTTGTTAGCAGACAGAATATTTCACAGATATCATATCGAGATCACAATATGATCAATGTCAATAATGACGACAAGCTCTAGACATTTGTACTGGATAGGGATGAATATCACAGCAGAGATAAAGGCGACAGCAGGAATCAATGCATGTGTTTATAGAAGTCTGCGTGTCTCTGTGTGAATGAGCGCGTAGTTTCATCTGATACACAAACACAATACAATAGGACATGAACATGTAAATTTCATCTCTAGAGCTGCTTCAGCAACTTCACAGCATTTACTTTGAGAAAAGCAACAAACACACTGAAACTCACAAGATCTTCACCACAAAACAACAAAATAAAGGTTGTTTAATTATGACTAAAATATGTTCCTAATGTATACTAAATGTACTTTTCATAATAATAATAATAATAATAATAATAATAATAATAATAATAATAATAATGAATGTTTTTGAAATTCTGGTCTTACTATGCACAGTTAATTCATATAAAAAATTATATTATATTATATTATATTATTAAAAATGTCTAAAACAATTGTAATAAAATAATAAAATTAAGGGATTTCATGCATATCAGCATCTTATTTGATAGAAAATAAAAATGCTATGTTTTGTTGTAAATATATTTGAATATTTTTATTTGATTGCATTTTAAAAGCACGATTCAATTTTTTAAGTTGTATTACTTTATTTCTTTAGACACTATTTTTCTATTCAATTTATTGAATTAAATCATTAAATACAGCATCAAATAAATAATGTAAATAATAAATAAATAATATGTAATATTTTCATTTGACTACATTTTAAAAGCAATTTTTAGTTTTAATTTGTTTCTTTAGACACTATTTTTGTAAAAGTTTGAATTAAATCATTAAATGCAGAATCAAACAAATAAATACATGAATAAATGCTGTTTTGTTGTAAATGTATTTTAATATTTTCATTTAATTGCATTTTTAAGGC